>NW_026652277.1:9913812-9989635 GCF_009828535.3 Hylobates moloch | reverse complement strand
TTTTTTTTTTTTTTTTTGAGACAGAGTCTCCCTCTGTCACCCAGGCTGGAGTGCAGTGGCGCGATCTCGGCTCACTGCAAGCTCCGCCTCCGGGGTTCACGCCATTCTCCTGCCTCAGCCTCTCTGAGCAGCTGGGACTACAGGCGCCCGCCACCACGCCCGGCTAATTTTTTGTATTTTTAGTAGAGACGGGGTTTCACCGTGGTCTCGATCTCCTGACCTCGTGATCCGCCCGCCTCGGCCTCCCAAAGTGCTGGGATTACAAGCGTGAGCCACCGCGCCCAGCCTTGAACTTCTGAGCTCAAGTGAACCATCTGCCTCGGCCTCCCAAAGCGCTGGGATTACAGGCATGAGCCACTGTGCCCAGCACACTTCTTGCCTTTCTATTTTGACTTCTTTTATTGTTCTCACTTGCCTAATTGCTCTGACAAGGGTTTTTTAGTACTGTGTTGAATAGAAGTGGTAAGAGTGGATATCCTTGTCTTATTTATCATCTTAGAGGAAAAGCTTCCAGCTTTTCAGCATTGCATATAATGTTAGTTGTAAGCTTGTTATTTACGGCCTTTATTGCATTGCAGTACATTCCTTCTACACCTGATCTGATGACAGTTTTTTTTTTTTTTATAAAAGGATGTTGGATTTTTGCCAAATGCTTCTTCTGCATCTAATGAGATGCAGTTTTGTCTTTCATGCTGTTAATATCGTATATCACATTTTTGTTCAAGAAATTAAAGAAAACATAAATAAATGAAAGGATATGTTATATTCATGGATTAGAAGAATATTGTTATAATTTTCCATACTATTCAAAGCAATCTACAGATTCAATGCAATCCCTATCAAAACTGCATTGTGTCATTTTTCATAGAAATAGCAAAAACAATTCTAAAATTCGTATAGAATCACTAAAACTGCCAAGTAGCCAAGGGCATCTTTATCAAAAAGCACAAAGCTATAGGCATCATACTACATATATTTCAAAAATATAGTAATTAAAATAGTATGTTGCTGGCATAAAAACAGACACAATGACCAATGGAACTCAATAGAGAGTCTAGAAATAAATCCACCAATATATGGCCAATTGATTTTTGACAAAGGTGGCAAGAAGACACAATGGGAAAAAGCCAGTGTCTTCAATTAAGGGTGCCAGAAAAACTGGTATTCACCTACAGAAGAATAAAATTGAACCCTTTTCTCATACAGTATATAAAATTCAACTCAAAATGAATCAAAGACATAAATGTAAGATCTAAAACTCAAATGCAACTAGAAGAAAACACAGGGGGAAAACTACATGACATTTGGCAAGGCAATTTTTTTGCAGGGAGGGCGTTTATTCTAAAACTGAAGGCAACAAAAAGCAAAAATAGACAAACTGGATTACATAAAGGTAAAATGCTTCTGCATAGTAAAGGAAACAATGAACAGAGTCAAGTGACAACCCACAGATTGGAAGAAAATATTTGCTACCACATATCTGAGATGTGGCAAAGGTCTAAAATATATAAAAAACTCAAATAACCCAATTAATACATGGCAAAGGACCTGAATAGACATTTCTCCAAAGAAGACATATGAATGTCCAACAGAATATACAAAAAATTGCTCAACATCTGTAACCACCAGGGAAATGCAAATGAAAACCACTATACATGTCAGAATGGCTATGATCAAAAAGCTAAAAGAGGCTGGGCACGGTGTCTCATGCCTGTAATCCCAGCACTTTGTGAGGTTGAGGCAGGTGGATCATCTGAGGTCAGGAGCTCAAGACCAGCCTGAACAACATGGAGAAACCCCATCTCTACTAAAAATACAAAATTAGCCAGGTATGGTGGTGCATGCCTGTAATCCCAGCAACTTGGGAGGCTGAGGCAGGAGAATCGCTTGAACTTGGGAGGCGAAGGTTGTGGTGAGCCAAGATCCCACCGTTGGACTCCAGCCTGAGCAACAAGATCAAAATTCTGTCTCAGAAAATAAAAAGATGAAAGATAAATTAGTGAGGATGTGGAGAAAGGGGAACCCTGGTATAGTCTTGGTGGGGATGTAAATTAGTACAGCTATTGTGGAAAACTGACTGTAAGGAGGTTCCTTAAGAAACTAAAAATATAACTACCATATGATACAGCAATCCACCTGTGGGTATATATCCAAGGGATTTGAAACCAATATATCAAAGAGATATCTGCATTCCCACATTCATTACAGCATTGCAGCACTACTCACAATAGCCAAGATATGGAATTAACCTAAGTGTTCATCCACAGATGAATGGATAAAGAGCATTTGGTATATTAAAAATGGAATACTCTTCAGGCTTAAAAAAGGAAATTCTGTGATTTATGATAACGTGGATAAACCTGGAGGACATTATGTTAAGTGAAACATTCCAGGAACTGAAAGATAAATACCACATATTTTCACTTTTATGTGTAATCTAAAACAATGAAAACCACAGAAGCAGAGAGTAGAATGAAGGTTACCAGAGTGTGGGGAGTCGGGGGTATGAAGAGATATTGTCAAAGGGTGCAAAGTTTTAGTTAGAAAGGAGAAATAACTTGTTTGAGTTGTACTGCCCAGTGTGGTGAGTATAGTTAATAATTGCATATTGTATCTTTTAAAATGGTAAGTATATGAGATGGCAGAATGTTAGCTTGACTTAATCACTTCACATTGTATACATATATTGTAACATCACTTTCTATCTCATAAATATATGAGATACTTTGTCAATTTAAGATGAAAAATAAAAAGCTGTGAGCTTTAAAAAAGTGTGAGAATTTAGCATTTAATACACAGAGGGAAGAAAAAGTAAGACAAGAACAAGGGGAAGGGGGAAGGTCTATAAAATGGTAGAAGTCCTTTAATTCCTCTCTATAGGAAGATGGTAGAGGCATCAATGAGTTTTATACTAAGTGGCAATGAAGCATATTCAAAGATAGTTATCAAAGAATGGTATGCATGATTTCATGATTTCAGGGATGATGAGAGGCAGTGCTTTGCTTTAGGAGAGAGTATCTGAAATAAAGTAGGAGAGAGCTTCTCTAGAATCGCTGGATGGGAGTAGAAATGGTTGATGAAAGTGAAAAGCAAGCAAAAAGCCTAGCTGTCGAAGTCTCCTTCTGTGATAGCTATACACCAGTGAAAATAAATACGACAATTCAAGGTTTTCAGTGAGGCAGTATGTAGATGATCAAGCTGGACAGGTAGAGAGGCCTTGAGCCTTAAAGGAGTCAAGATTTGTATAGAAATACTAGAGAGTAATTCCTGGGATGCCACAGTCTCACTGGATATTAAGATTCTGAGTCCATGGAAGAAGAGCCAGCTTCCACTAGAGTAGGCTCTGGAGAAGTGGACAGGGAGAGGAGAGCTGGGCGTCAGGTCAGGGAACGTAACCAACATCCAGTGAGGTGGAAGAGCTGGGAAGTCAGTTATGAGATTAAAGCAAGGTGTGATGAAACCATCTGGGGATAACAAAGTGGAGGCTCTGTATGTTGTTTATGACCTCTGCTTCCCCAGTGGAAATGACTGCCTGGGAAAGAAGGATTGACCTTGGTGAAGTCTTCCCTTTTTCACACTGACTGAGAGGATTAATAATATGAATCATGGTCAGAGTTAGCTGACCTCAAGATAATACATGTAGATCAGTGAACCTCAAAGGGTGATTGCCAGGACAGTGGCATTGGATCAACTGTGAACTTGTTAGAGATACAAATTTAGGGGCCCCGCCCCATATCTACTAAATCAGAAGTTCTAGGATTGGAGCCCAGGTGTTTTAATAAGCCTTTCAGGTGATTCTGATATATATGCAAGTTTGGGAGTCACTGGCCTCTACAATCCCAGGGTGACTGGCGAGGAGGATGCTGAGATCCCTCGATTTATTTGTGGTTGTGAAGGAAACTTGAGGGATATGCTAGGAGATGGCAGCTGTTGGCAGCAAGTAAAGGGATAAGACGGTGGATTCCCTTATGATCTTCAAGCATAAGATATTAAAATATATTTTAAAATATCACCTATGTTAAAACATTTACTGATATCTACAATTTTGTTCAGCGGCATATCTGCACACTCACCTAATTAAAATGTTACTGTTGCAGACTGAAGGGCTGATAGCAGTGGCAAACAAAACACTTCAGGTTGACACAGAACATTCATTTGTTCAAAACATGTTTTAGTATATACTACATATCTGATATTATAGGTACTATGCACTGGAAATTTAACGGTACGTCAATAATAAAAGAAAACTTACATTCTAAAGGAGAAAACAAATATACACTAATTATTACACTGCAATCTCAGGATTAACTTCCACTTTGCGAAAGAGAATGTAGTGTATGTAATAAGAAAAGAACAATGTGAGATCACCAGCGGAGTCCCGTTTTTATACAGTAGTCACCATCGAGTTGCATTTTTAATGAGCAAAAAGTTTCCCAAGTGAAAAAGTTGAAGAAAATTAGGTAAAACTGCATGATCAAAGCCAAAGAGACAGTATAAGATATGCAATATGGGCTGGAGAGTAGGATGTGCATGTTTAAAGTAAGTTTAAAAAGTAAATTGGGCCAGCATGTGCGTCTAACACGCATGCTTTATTTAGAATCACTGAAACCATCTTTTTGGGAAAACTTCTGGATACTTTAGTTGCATTTTCTACAAACAAGGATATTCCCCTGCAAATGCCACCAGAAAAACCAGGAAATTAAGATTCATACATTACTACCAACCAATCTTTGAACCCCATTTAAATTTTGCCAATGCCCTTTAGAGCAAAAGGACGATGTCCAGCATCACCTGCTGCACTGAGTTACCATTTCCTTTCCAGCTCCTTCAGTCTGGTTCCCTAGACTCTCCTTCTTTACCTTGACTTGAACACTGCTGAAGGGCACAGGGCCATTGCCACATAGAATGCTCCTCAGTTGGTTCTTCCTGGCATCTCTTTATGATTATGGTCCAGTGCTGCATCTTTGATAAGAATTTTACCGAAGTTATTAATATTAGGTTGGTGCAGAAGTAATTATGGTTTTTGACATTAAAAGTGATTGCAGGACAGGCGCAGTGGCTCACCCCTGTAATCCCAGCACTTTGGGAGGCCAAGACAGGTGGATCACAAGGTCAAGAGATCGAGACCATCCTGGCCAACATGGTGAAACCCTGTCTCTATTAAAAATAGAAAAATTAGCTGGGTGTGGTAGTGCGTGCCTGTAGTCCCAGTTACACAGAAGGCTGAGGCAGGAGAATCACTTGAACCCCAGAGGTGGAGGCTGCAGTGAGCTGAGATCATGCCACTGCATTCCAGCCTGGCAACAGAGCAAGACTCCATCTCAAAAAAAAAAAAAAAAACAGTGATGGCAAAACTGTAATTACATTTGCACCCACCTAATATGTGGGTTCTTCTCGTTCTCTCTTATCCAGCAGCTCATGAGGTTTTGATTTGTCCCCAAACTCTTGATGTTAATGTCGATCCCTTTATTAAGGTGGGATCTGCTAGGCTTTGTCACTGTAAAGTTACTCTTTGACTTCTATGCAATCAGTAATTATTTCGTAGGGAGGCATGTTTGTAGATGTGTATTTCCTATTCCTTGTTGAATTTTAACTCATTTCTGGAGTCCTATTTTATGCAGTCTTATTCAGTGAGTTATAACGCATTATTGGTATTAATTTAGATACTCAAATTGTCCTATAGTTGACCAGTAGGAGCCCCTTCCCACGGGTCCCTGTGCTCTTTCATGCCTTACTACCAAACAAGATATATTGAGACCAACTTACAATTTCCCTGCCCCATCCTTGGAATCAACCTGGTTCCTCTTAGAAGAGAATGTTATTTATTAACCAAGACCTGAGTACTAGGTCTTCTCATTGCTGCTGGGGTGTCTCTTCCCCCAGGTCTTTTCAGTGGACAGATATAGGGAGCATATGTGTGACTATATCTGTGTATATACATACATACGTACCACACATGCACACACACATACTCCCACACATTTCCATCTGTTCTTTATCTACACATATATATATTGAGTTCATACCAACCTCTCTAACTCCAATTCAGTAACACAGGGCTTATTTTTCTACCCTGTGTCTATTTGCAGTTCTCTCCTCTGACATTAATAAACATGATTCCCATTCCCCTACTTACACACTCAATCCATCTATAGGTATCAATTTTTTTGCCACCATCAAGCTTGCCCCCACCAACCCCACCAGCATCCTCCTCTGTCCTCCTCTGGCTCCCACACCCTGCATGGTCCACCCTCATTCCTACTGAACTTGAAAGTCCTCCTCACCCTGCCTGGGCTCAGATATCACTAGGGAAAGAAGCCTCCATCTCCCTCTTGGGTTTGAATGCTGCGGTGCACAGCCTTCCACAGGGTGGCCTTTCTCACCTTGTTCCAACCCTTGTGTGGGACTGCCTCACACACCAGCCCTGCACAGATAGCCTTCTCACTTAGCTTGGGCTCCCACACCTCACCTTGGCCCACCTCCTTTTCACTCCTTGTGTGGTCACCTGCCTTGCCCCACTGTGCTCTATCATCTACAACCAGCTGCCCTACAGAGTCAGCACTGTCCTCACCTGCAAGCCTTCAACACCCCTGTGGGGCCCTGGGGCCCTCTCACATTCACTCTTCACAGCGCTCTCCTCCCCCAAGGGATCCCCACCTTACCTGGTTCCACCCAATGGGTTTGGAGTTAATTTTCAAGAAGGGAACTGACATGGTTTGGCTGTGTCCACACACAGATATCATCCTGAATTATAGCTCCCATAATCCCCACATGTTGTGGGAGGGACCTGGTGGGAGATAATGGAATCATGGGGGCAGTTTTCCCCATACTGTTCTCGTGGTAGTGAATACGTCTCATGAGATCTGATGGTTTGATAAGGGGTTCCCCTTTTCGCTTTGTTCTCATTCACTCTTGTCACCATGTAAGACGTGCCTTTCACCTTCCGCCATGATTGTGAGGCCTCCCCAGCTGTGCTGAACTGTGAGTCCATAAAACCTCTCTTTCTTTATAAATTACCCAGTCTTGGGTATATCTTCATCAGCAATGTAAAAACAGACTAATACAGAAACAGTGGGCAAATGGGAAGGTGAAGGAGAAGATAAAAAGGAAGAGAAAAAGCTGTCAGTATTTTTAAATGGAGCAAAGCATATACTGGATTTGAGGTTTAGAGAAATGCATTTGGAAGCAATAAGGGGGCCTGGTTGAGAAGCCATGAGTCTGGCGGGGTCAGTAATGAGAATTTCTCATTACTATAATACACCAGATGCTGCATTGCTGATAGATGTCTGCTAGGTGACAGTACAGTACGATTTTTTAAAAGAGGGAAAAAAAATCCGTTTTAAACCTTGAAAAAAATGATGATTAAGTAATCTGTAGGTAAAGGTAATGAAGGGATCGACGCTGATATGGAATTTTAGCTCCAGTTTGGGATTTGGCAGAGGTGATATTTAAATATTTGGGGATCTTCTTCCTCTAAATAATCCTTTCTCTGGCCTCTCCCCAGGGCTTAGTATGGTTTCTAACCTTCCTAACACCATTCTTTTAGGTCCATACTCAGTTTTAGACTCACATCGTCATGCGCGCCTCTCAAATTTTAGTGCTTTCTTTTAAAGGTCTCATAAAAGAACTCTCCAAACAGTAAATATTCCCCAAATATCTATCTTTGCAAATGATGTAAGCTTATAGAGCTAGCCAAATATTTCATTTTGTTCCTAGGAACCTTATCTTTTGTCATATTTATTCTTCGATATCAAGTTAAATGTTAAAACATATATTGTAACAATCTTAATAAAACACATGGCTGTCTGACTTTTAGTCAGATACGAAATATGAATCTCCAACAGATCACAATAGCATTAGAAAACAAGGAATGTAACACCACTAGTTATTTAAATTGCAGCAGTCAGAAACCATGAACTTGAATGTTATTCAAGCTACTTAACTAAGCATTTCTCTGTGAGAAAATGGCTTTTATCCAATTAAAAAATGGCTGGAGTAAACATCAAAGAATAACATACAAAACAAAAAATAGACACTGTTTTGTAATCAAAGTTTTGAAACACACAAAGAAGGGCAACCTTGCTCAATTTCTGGAAGCTGAAGACTGTATCACCCATTTCCTTTTCAGTTTTTGTTCCTGCTCCAATATCCATACGTTATTATCAGCACAGGCACAGCAAAAGCCTCTCCGTCATGGACGGCTCCTCCTAACTGGAAGTAATAAGACACACTCAATTCCTTCCCCAGTGATGGTACTGTGAAAAAAAAATCTGTTAATACATTTTGGATGGGGTTATCTATAGAAAGCTTGGGAAAAAGAAATTGAGCATTTGGAACGTTTTGGGTTGTAACTTCGGCCTGAAATAGTATGGTCATCTTTTAAAATTACTTCATTACACTTTATCCTAATTTCAATTTTCTCCTATTTAATTTTGGTTTCCTAAGTCCAAGTGCAGTACCGAACATACATGAAGGGCTTATTTAGTTTTTATTACTTAAACACATTTGGCATTGCTTTTGCCTTTTCCATAGTCATCACAAAGGCAGTATATAAAAATTCTGACAATAAGATAGAAGGTTCTGGTATGTCTGGTGTGCTGAGCAACTATAATGGAGTTGTTTATTCATTTAGAGAACCTACTGTGGGTCTGCCATTGTCAAAGCACTGGGCATAAGTCTGGAAGAGAATAAAATGGTAATTAAGGGCTGTATCTTAAAAGAGCATTTAATATTAGAGCAGTGCTAAGATATGGAAATATTTAACTACAATCAACTTGTGCATTAGAACTATATACATGTTAGAAATCTCTGTTAGGTTGTAGAGAAGGAAGAGAGACATCATTATAAGCTCAGTTGGATTTTGGCTATATTAAGCAAAGTTAAGATATTTAGATTACAGTACAACTGGATTTCTGCTTGTACAAATTATTAGAATCTTTCCTAAAGCTTCTACCTATAACAAAAAGAGTGACATAAGACCAGACCTAACAGGGTGCTTGAGGATAAACGAGAGATATGGAAACTGATACCATCGCTGGAGAACTACCACCATAAAGACTAATGGAGAATCCGAATCCAATCACAGAGACTCACAAAATGCCAAGAAGTCTGAATGTTTATGTCCCGCAAAATTCATATGCGATAATTCTAATCCTCCAAAGTGATGATATTAGGAGATGGGGCCTTTGGGAGGTGATTAGGTAATAAGGGCAGTCCTCATCATGGGATTAGTACCCTTATAAAAGGGGTTCATCCCAGGAGACAGAGCTTGCAGTGAGCTGAGATTGTGCCACTGCGCTCCTGCACTCCAGCCTGAGCAACAGAGTGAGAATCCGTCTCAAAAAAAAAAAAAAGGTTGGGGGTTCATGAGAGACCCCTCACCCCTTCCATCATGTGAAGATACAATGAAAGGTTGGCAGTCTACAACTCAAAAGAGGGCCATAACTAGATCCTGATGGTGCTGAACCCTAATCTCAGACTGCCAGCCTCCAGAACATTGAGAAATCAATCTCTATAGTTTATGAGCCACCCAGTCTATAGTATTTTTTAATAACATCCCTAATGGACTAAGACAAGAATATTACGTTACCTAAATTCTAGCAGTCTGGATAGGTAAAGCTGTAGTTGCCAATACTAAAAAGTGGAATTTTCTGTTAGATTCCTTTTTTAATTAATAAATGTATGTGTTACTTTTAGCAAACTCTTTCTTTTAGGTAAATCCTTGGTTCTGCCCTTAGATTCTTTCCCTAAAGAGTCTAATCTGCCACTTAGTTATTGATTTCTTGCTGGCAGAGCTTCAAACGAGATACATGTACATTTCTGACCCATGCCCATATGACCATTTCCTTGTTTAGCATCTATTATTCAGTAATTTGTCTTGGTAATCTCACTTGATTTTTCTCCTGGATAATTTTTCTCCTTGATTAATCCAATTCTGTTTCTCAATTAAATTCTTCTGAGAGAATATATTGCTTTGTAATTGACCTCTCAACTAGATAAAAGGATACTTAAATATATTGGACATTGGCTTTTTGCAACAAGGGTTATTCAGTCTCTTATAACTAGGGCAATGGGTGGAATACCCTGCATTCTCTTGTTTCCCCTACAACCTCAAACACAGAAGGAAGACAAACGTCAGACAAATGTCTGAGATAACAGATGCATCATGGTAAGTTTCTGAATACCTGGAATGCTATCCTGTTCCTCACTCGATATCTGTCATTTACAACTTACACCATGAATGTACTTGGAATACGTTGCAAATACATGTAATAGGTGACGCAGTCTTTTAAAGGTCCATTTTCCCAGAAACAGTAAAATGAAAAAAAAAAAGCTTGTCAAAAGAATTTCAAATATCTGTGAAGATAAATGTAAAGTGTCTGGGCAAAGAGGAACTACTCTTAGAAGTCCTGCATTAGAAAAAAGAAAGCTACCAACTTTTCAGACTAACCATTAATGTGTGTGTGTGTGTGTGTGTGTGTGTGTGTATATATTTATATATATATATATTTCCAAAGTATTGTTTTATGTATTTTTACACTACACAGAGTAACTTCTCATTTTAAAATAAAAAAGATGATGTATATGAGCTTTGTAATAGCATATTTGTATTAAATTTAGATGCTATGTTTTAGCTTTGACTTCGGAAAATAGTAAAATATTATAGTCCTTAATATGTGCTATTAGTGTCCTTGCATTCACAAAACAATGTCAATGGGTTTCGTTGCAAGTATAAGAGATATACATACCTCTTAAATTATGTGACCGCCGAATACTGACAGTGAGAGGTTATAATACAGAATGTATTTTTCTCATAAAAAGACAGAATAGCTGGCTATGGGTTGATCTAAGTAAAGCTATTTCAAATGCCTTACACCTGCACTCAGTTTGATAAACCTCATCTTAAAGAATTCCAAGTATGTTACATTAAAAAGCCCATTTGTATTTGGGACTTTAAAAAGGCATAGAAAATCACATTAATCTGTGAAATTCTGACAAAAATGTAGAAATCACAACAAGATCCTTTTGTTTACAAAAAGAAACAGTGAGAAAGGGCCAGTGTAACACCAGATACGAACACCAAGGTCATGAACACCAGGCACATGAACACTAGGGTCATGAACACCAGGGACATGAACACCAGTGTTATCAACACCAGCATCATGAACACGAGGGACATGAACAACAGCATCATGAACACCAGAGACATGAAAACCAGGGTCATGAAAACCAGGGACATGAACACCAGGGACATGAACACCAGCGTTACGAACACCAGGGTCCTGAACACCAGTGTCATGAACAACAGGGACATGAACACCAGGGTCATGAACACCAGGTATCATGAGAGACCTAGGAGGGATTCTTACCATATATATTTGACTTTCTTTTATTTCTTAGTGTTAAGAACCCCCAGAAGCTTCCTTTGGTTATTAAAAAATATTCTATGCCTACCTAGAATTTTATATTCTGAATAATATACTAGAAAAATGTAACTGATTGCTTAAAAACACAGATTCTGAAGGCAGATATGAGTTAGAATTGAGACTTGCCTGCTTTCTGCAGAACCTTGATCAAGTTACCGTGCATCCGTTAGTAAGTTGTTTAATTTTTCAGAGGATATTTTCTCAGCCATCATGTCTACTCCTGGCTATGCTGTAGAATTTTGTAAAACAACAATTCCCTTAAGAACTACTTGAAAAGCCAGATGAAAGACAATAATTCTCTATGTAAAGTCATCAGAAATCTGTGTAAGTAATGAGGACTACAGGGATGGTCTTATTCTGTTCTGGCTGCTATAACAAAATACTAAAAACTGGGTAGCTTATAAGCAGTAGAAGTTTATTTCTCACAGTTCTGGGGGCTAGGAAGTACAAGATCACAGCAGATTCAGTGTCTGGTGAGGGCTCGCTTCTGGGTTCATAGACAGTGCCTCCTAGCTGTGTTCTCATGTGGATGGGGGAGGGTGTCTCTCTGGGGCCTCTTCTTTATGGGCACTAATTCTATTTATGAGGGCTCTATCCCCATGACCTAATCACCTCCCAAAGTCCCCACTTCCTAGTACCATCACATTGCAGGTGAGGATTTCAACATATGAATTTAGGGAAGACCCAGGCATTTTGACCACAGCAAGTGGGCAAAGCTATGGAGTGGAGAGAACCTCTGTATTACTTCATTCTTGCATTGCTATAAAGGAATACATGAGACTGGGTAATTTATAAAGAAAAGAGGTTTAGTTGGCTCACAGTTCTGCAGGCTGTATAGGAAGCATAGTGGCTTCTGCCTCTAGGAAGGCCTCAGGAAACTTATAATCATTGCTGAAGGCAAAGAGAAAGCAGGCAAGAGGTGAGGGGTGGGTAGGTGCTACAGATTTTTGAGCAACCAGATCTTGTGAGAACTCACTCACTATACAGTACCAAGGGGGTGTAGTTCTCATTCATGAGAAATCCACCCCCATGATCCAATCTCCTTTCACCAGGCCTCTTCCCCAACACTGGGGATTACAATTCCACATGAGATTTGGGTGGGGACTCAGAGCCAAACCATATCAACCTCTGAAAAGCAAGCCAAGGGTATACAGCTGATTTTCTCTGGGAAGCACTTCGTGATTCTTGATGTGGACTACCAACTGGAAATCTAGGCTTGGCCAAGGAACATGGCGGATGATAAGTTAGTAAAACCAGATGAACTTCTGGCTGACACTTGAAAATACCAACACACAGACAGTTTCTTTCTCATTTTCAGAAAACTAAATTTATGTTGAATGGGAGCTTAAGAACTGTAGAGGGCTGTGCCTTACAAACAGGTTTGAACTAGAGAAAACAGCTTTATAAAACTGCAATCTAATCTCAACACAGCCCATTCCTTCACTTAAAAAAATATACCTAGTCCTCTTCTGTCTTCTCTGGTAAAGACAGACTCCTTTCTGGTGAAATATAACATTACCATGAGCCTCTCTATTTCCTCTTACATAATGTGCAATATTTAACAGCTATAAGGAATTCCAAATGTTCCGGTTATTTATTGGTATTTAGCAAACTACAGCAGACCTTAGCAGTTTAAAATCATTTAAGAATCATGTATTGTTTCTATTATCTGCAGTATGAACAATGTAACCATGCAGCTTCAGCTTGGGCAGATCAACTTAGGCTGGAGGGTGTGCATCAAAGGTGACTCTCATACGTACACCAAATAGTGCTGGCTGTTGCTTATGAACTCAATGGTAGTAGTTTGATGGGAGTCTTTGTTTCTCTACACATGGGCTTCTCCAGGGGCTGCTTGGGATTCCTCACAAAATACTGCTAGCTTACAAGTGTTAGAAGAGATTGAGGAAGCTGAAATATTTCTTATGACCTAATCTTGAAAGTCCAGAATATCACTTTCACCACCTTCTGTTGGTCAAGCAAATAACTAGGGCCAGTCTGAATTCAGGGACAAAGGAATCAGACTTCCTTGGTCAGTGGGACAAATAGGAAAGCATCTATGATATCTTTAATCTCTGACACTAAGAAAGAATATCATAGGGCTTAAAACCAAGGGGAGAAAACAAAGAATGGGAAAAAGCTAATAGGTGATACAGATATTGAACTAATAAGAATTTTAACTATTATTAATGCGTTTAAAACAATAGAGGAAAAGAGAAAAATAGAACAAATGATTAGACTTGCCCAAGAGAATCTAAATATTTTTTAAAAATCAAATGGAAATCCTAGACCTCAAAAGTACAAAATCAGAAATTAAGGAAGTAATGGACAGATTTAACTGCATAGAACACACACCAGAACACAAAACTGGGAAACAGAAAAACAGGTTATAGGAGATATTCAAACTAAGCACATAGTGAACTGTGAATGAAGAATGGAGAACCATCCTTAGGCACATTTTAGTAAAACTTATGAGAACAAAGACTAAAATAAAATCTTAAAAATAGCCGGAGGGATAAAAAAGTTACCTTAAATAGAACAATTCCTGACTTTCCAAGAAAAATTATGGGAATCCAGAAGACAGTGGATATATATCTTTTACATAGTGAAATAAAATAACTGAAAATTCTTTTTCAAACATTGACACAAAAGAAAAATAGTCTTCAAAAATAAAGGTAAAATAAAGATGTTTTAAGGCAAGTAAAAACTCAGAGATGTCATCACTGGTGTGCTTGCACTTGAAGAAATACTAATAGTAGCTATTTGGGCTAAAAGATAGAAAAGGAACAGTAATAGATAGGATAAATATCCAAGTAAAATATAAGTGAATTTTGACTATACAAAATAATATGCTTAATTCATATGAAATTTAAAATTATGTAAAATTTTCCTGACAAGAGCAATGCAAGAAACTGGAAGAATTAAATGGAGTTAAAGTTTTCTTCCTTTTTTTTTTTTTTTTGAGACGGAGTCTCACTCTGTCACCCAGGCTGGAGTGCAGTGGCGCAATCTCGACTCACTGCAAGCTCCGCCTCCCGGGTTCATGCCATTCTCCTGCCTCAGCCTCTCCGAGTAGCTGGGACTACAGGCGCCCGCCACCATGCCCAGCTAATTTTTTGTATTTTCAGTAGAGACGGGGTTTCACCGTGGTCTCGATCCCCTGACCTCGTGATCCGCCCACCTCGGCCTCCCAAAGTGCAGGGATTACAAGCGTGAGCCACCACGCCCGGCCGGAGTTAAAGTTTTCTAAGTTTCTAATATTCATAGGAAAGTGTAAAAAATTTATAATGTAATATATTAAGAACACATGTTGTAATTTCAAGAAAGCACTAATAGAATGGTCCAAAAATATATAATAAACATAGGGAAAATAAAATAATTTTAAAAGTTTCATTAGTCCCCAAACAGCAAGGAAAGAAATTGAAAAGCATTTCTACTGGTTCGAAGTTTTTTAAAAATATAGTAAGATGGTACATAAAACTCAACTATGCTGTCATTACATTAAATGAACTAAATTATTCAAGAAAAAGATCAATATTTTTAGACTAGATTGAAAAGCAAAACCAAATTATTTGTTTCTCACAATAAACAAAACGTATACAAAACACAGAAATATTGGAAGTAAAAGGATAGAAATAGATATGCCACGCAAAGCTAACCAAAACAAAGCTGATATGAATTTGCAGTAATACTATAAACACAGTAGATGTTCAGGCCAAAAAAAAAAGAAAAACATACAAGATGTAAAGAAAAATATATAAAGGAATATATTTAACATTTCAACATCAACAGTCACCAAAACATTGTTTCAAAACATATTAAACAAAAGTTTGATGCTTTAAATGGAGAAACAGATGAATTCACAATCAAACAAATCTTCAGATTATGGAGATTTGAATATATCTCCTTCAATAGCTAACAGAACAAAGAGAAAAGTATAAGAAGGAACAGAGAAGATCTAACAAATACAATCTAAAGAGTTTACCTAATTATAAAAGATTAATAGAATTATGAAATATTATCTGTTTATGGAACATTGCACCTAACAATAGAGAATTAACCTATTTTCAACATATGGAGTATTTACTAAAATGGATGATATGCTGGGTCATAAAACAAACTTCAACAAATATTAAAAACACAAAATTCCAGCTGGGAGTGGTGGCTCACACCTGTAATCCCAGCACTTTGGGAGGTCAAGGCAGGTGGATCACAAGTTCAGGAGTTCGAGACCAGCCTGATCAACATGGTGAAAACCCATCTTTACTAAAAATACAAAAATTGGTCGAGCATGGTGGTGTGTGCCTGTAATCCCAGCTAGTTGGAAGCCTGAGGCAGGAGAATCGCTTGAACCCGAGAGGCGGAGATTGCAGTGAGCTGAGATGGCGCCACTGCACTCCAGCCTGGGTGACAGAGTGAGAATCCATGTCAAAACAAAACAAAACAAAAACAAAAACAAAACAAAAAAAAAACCCCACAAAATTCCAGATTATATTCTCTAGCTCTAGTGGAACTGAGTTGGAAATTATTAACAAAAGAAAGAAGAATGGATAAGTAAATATTAGGATATTCTTAATCTCTAGGAAATTAAGCAATATACTTCTAAATAACTCATGAATTAAGGAAAAAAATAGAAGGGAAATTCAAAAACATTTTTAACGGAATAAGAAAAAATACATTAATACTCAGAAGGGGATTCATAATCTAATATTGTTAGAAAATGAAAGTTTGAAAAATGAATGATCTAAGTTTCTACTGCATAAATGAAGCTAGATACAGGAACAGCAAATTCACAACAATGAAAGTAGAAGAAAGGAAATATAAGGAGAAATTAATGAAATAGAAAATAAATGTATAATAGAGAAAATTAACAAAATTGAAAGTTAGTTGTTGAAAAATATAAACAAAAAATTCTATAGCACTCTCGCAATAATTACCAATGGGGAAGGGGAATGTGGAGATTATTGCTGGCTGGAAAAAGGAGCAAACAATCAAAAATGAAAAACTAGGCATCACTTCATCAGGTATTAAACACATAAAGTTATAAACAACTTCATGTCGATTAATTTGAAACTTTTTATAAATGTTAAAAATTGTCTCAGGAAAGACAACTTTCCATACTTGAAAGAGGAAGAAATTGAAAATCTGAACACTTGAAAATCTATTAGAGAAATGGAATCTACTATGCAAAAACATTTCCATAATGAGAATCCCAAGAATAACTGACTTCATCTGTCAATAAGGTAAGTCCAGACTTACCCAATTCTTCTCGAGAATGGATGGGTTGGTTTGGGTCCCATAAAAAGCAAATGGTGAGGCAGTATTAGATTTATAAGAACTTTATTTGAAAAACATGTTTGTTAAGGATAGAGGGGGAGGGAACAGAAATAGGCTGGGAGAGCCTTCAGACTGGGATACAGGTCTTACCCCTGTGGAAGGAGAGCAGGCAGAAAGGAGAATTAGGCAAAGATAACTTCAGGACTGCAGAGAAATTCTGAGAAAGTCTTGGCCAGGTGGATGGGGATTCTCTAAGCAAAATTAGAGAAGCCCCACCTCATATAGGAATGGCCTAGCTATAGTACCCTTCCTATAATCGATCACTTGCTGGAAGTAGATGGGGGATGTTTTTTTGGCACAAATGCATGATAGTTTTAATGGTGTGAAAGCCAAAGAGTATCATTCAACTATGCGCCACACAGTGGATTCGCTAAAAGGGAAATTCAAGTGGTATTCCTTCGTGGCTGCTGACATAGAATTTAAGGGAATATTTTTAAATCATTTACAAAGAAAACATAACATATTGATAATAAAAATCAGACAAATGCATTACAAGAAAGGAAAATTAAGGAGCATTCGCTCTCATGAAGAATCAAAATACTAAATAAAAATTAACAAGTAATTTCAGTTATATATAAAACTGGTTATACACCATGACCAAGTTGTTTTGTTTTTTAGAATATAATTTGAAATTACTTTTGCAATTAAATCAATGAACCCATTTAATAGAATCAGTTTATGATCATCTCAATAGATGCAAAAAGATAATTTAATAATATTCAACACCCATTTATGACTAAAAGTCTTAGCACACCAGTAACTGATGATGTCCTTAAGTTCATAAAGCAAATATCAGAGATAATGTTCAATTATACAAAGCTTTATCTCTGCAATCAGAAATAAGACCAAAAAAGTCCACAGTCATGGTTTTATTTCAACATTCAATGATATACTGGAAATTCTAGCCAATGAAATAAGCCAAGACAAAAATAAATAAAAGGTATAACAACTGGAAAAGAATAAATAGAACTATTTGCTGACAACATTGTTGTTTAAGATAGAGAATCCCAAATCACCTACAGAAAAAAACTAGTGGCATTAATAGGAGAACTTAGCACAATCCACCTGCCGTCGCTCAGCTTGTTATACTAGAACAACATTTTCCCCTTTTCAGTGGGCATGATATTAAGCTTTGTCCATAGAGGGCTCTGAATGGATCCTGAAGGATGAACAGGCTGTTTTTTTTGTGTGTTTTGTTTGTTTGTTTGTTTGATCCTTTCTGAACCTAGTGTGATTATTTGGGCAGACATGTGTTGGCCAACAGCACGTGGCCCTCACCCTGTGCAACTTTTCCCAGCATCTGAGAGTGGTTCCTAAGAGGGTTTGATGGAGAGAGGCACAGCCTCTCCCTGTAGATGGCTTATTCCCAGTCCCCTTTCAGGTTCCTTTGCAGTCAGTCCTGAGACACTGAACCTCCTCACCCCCAACCAGAGATGCTCCTCCTGGCACAAAAAGAATTTTTTCCATTGAGTCCCACCAGCCAGGCATTGGCCAGGTTATCTTCCGTCAGCACAGCACCTCCTAGAGGATGATCTCCCTTACACTCAGAGGGCGGTGTTGCAATGAGTCTCATTGATGTAGCCCTTTAGTGGACCTTTCGAACATCCAGTGAGACGAGGACACACCCTTAAATGAGGTCTGCATCTCAGCCCTTTTGTGAGGAGTGACTTTCTCAGATCTGTTCTTCGTTTGAGTGCTTTGTCTCAGTCGTCCTAGGCCTACTGTATTCTCCCCATATGTGATATTTCTATATTCTTTTTGGAGCCTCTTCACCATTTAGTAATTATTATTAGCCCATTATTGCAATCTCTATTATGGTTAATAATTCTATTATAGTTAATAATTTATATATATTCCTAGATACATGTGTGTATATATAAATATATGTGCATATATGTGTGTGTATATATATACACACACACACACAGATGTACATATATATGTACATAAACTTTTTCTGTTCAAATTATTGTGTGGTTCCTGTCTCCTGATTTCACCCTGGCAGATACAAATAATATGTCAGATCACACACACTTGAGAAAAAAGTTAAAAAGTCTTGAAAAAATTAAAGAATACCTAAATTAAAAGAGGGAAATATCTTGGATTTCAAGGTAAATATTTTGCATATATGATTTTTTTCTCAAATCTATCTGTAGATTCAATGCAATCACAGTCAATATCACAGTGTAGTTTTAATGGTAACTGACCTACCGATGTCAAAATGTACATGCAAAAACAAGAGACCAAGAAGAATGGGCAAGACAATAGTAAAGAATTAGTAAAGACTGTAGGGCATAATATTAGATGTAAAGACCTTTAATAAAGTATGATTGCTCATTATAATATTGTTGTAAGAGTAGACAACTAGGTCATGGAACAGGATAGAAAGTCTAGAAAGAGGCCAGGTGCGGTGGCTCACGCCTGTAATCCCAGCACTTTGGGAGGCCAAGGTGGGAAAATCATGAGGTCAGGAGATCGAGACCATCCTGGCTAACATGGTGAAACCCCATCTCTACTAAAAATACAAAAAAATTAGCTGGGCGTGGTGGCGGGCACCTGTAGTCCTAGCTACTCGGGAGGCTGAGGGCAGGAGAATGGCGTGAACTTGGGAGGCGGAGCTTGCAGTGAGCGGAGATTGCACCACTGCACTCCAGCCTGGGGGACAGAGCGAGACTCCATCTCAAAAAAAAAAAAAAGTCTAGGAAGAAATCTGTACATATAAAGCTAGGTAATTTATGTACAGGTAGTCCTTCAGTAAAGTAGGGAAGGTTCTTTTCAATAATTATTGCTGAGGCCATTGACTATCCATATGCAAAAGAATGAGTCTTGATCTCTATCCTGAACCATACACAAAATCAGTTCCAAATGGAATACAGAGTTAAGCATACAGATAAAATATTAAAACTTTTATACAAAAACATAGGAGAACTCCTTCAAGGCCGTGTGGTAGGCAGTATTCTTAAGTTATAATACAAAAGCACATAACCATAATGAAAAAGAAAATAACTAAACTTAACTATATTCAAATTAAATACCTCTGTCCATCAAAAGATATGATTATATGTGTGAATAGGCAAACCATAGAGCAAGATGAAGGACATACATTTTAATACCTGTATTCAACAAAGACTGGTTTCCAGGATATGTAAAGAACTCCTGGGGCCTATCAGCTGTTTTATTAGTAAAACATGTGATATCTGGCTGTCTGAGTGGGGAGGAGATGTATCCTTCGGCTGCCTGGAAACATAGAAGTTGGAAGGTCATGGAGGGCCACAGCGAACCTGACAGCAGGAGGTCTGCAGAGCCAAACCAGAGTGACCTCATTGGGACAGTGGTCTCCAGACTGTTGAACAGAAAAGGAGCCTAACTCAATCCCTATCGAGCTGTCTGTGCAGCAGGAGGAGGGTGAACGTTCTCATAAACATTTAATTAAACTCTGCCAGGAATTTAAGAAAAATGTACCTGAGAAAATCAGAGAGATAGATGGTGGCTCTTGTATTAAAAAGCTTCCAAGCCAAGGGCCATCTGCTATTGATTTATTTCGTTGTGAGATGCCTGGGCTGCAAAGAACAAAACAAAACAAAAACAAAACAGAAAGATGACTAATAATGTTGGGAGTGTGTTTTTGTGGCTTTGTGGTGTTTTTTGTTTGTTTGCTTGTTTGTTTTTTTGGTTTTGGTTTTTCTCAATAGAGGTTCCTATCTACCAGCTCCTGGTCCCAAGAGGGATGCTCAGCACTTAAGGTTTCTCTGGCAGCTGATCCCTCTGCTCAGCCTGAAGACAGGCATTGAGTTATTTTGTGGAATATCACTTTCTCAGCTGTTTCCTTGCTTGGGTGGTGTGGGCTTCCCTTAGCCTCCTAGAACCCTTAGAGCTTAGCCTCTTAGAACCCTTAGAGCTTCCCTTAGCCTCTTAGAACTTCAGTTTTCCCTGTCTGTTAAATTGGAATAAAGGCACTCCACATCTTTCCCCCGCCCCTACATTTCCATAGGAAAAAAAGGCAACTGAATAGGAAAGTGGGCAAAAGAGGATATCCAAATGTATAAGATGCATCTAAAAATGCTACTCAACTTCATTTGTCAAATAAAATAGCACACTACTTAACTAATACTGTAAAATGAAAAGGACAGATAATACCTAATTTTGAGAGGATATACAATGACTGGACATCTCATTTACTTCCAATGGGAGTGTAAACTGATGAAAGTACTTTGGAGGCAGCAGGGAAGTGTTCACTAAAGCTGAATCTATGCATACTCTATAACTCCAGATTCTAGTCCCAGGTATGTATCAAAAAATGTGCACATATATTCACAAAATGATATGTGTATTCCCCAAAGGACAATGTTCATAACACTAATTGCAATAATCCTAAACTAAAAATAGCTATAATTTCCTTCAACAGTAGAATAAATTATGTATTGTCGTATATTTATACTGTGGAATGCTCTACAGTAATAAGAATGAATAAAATGCACACATAAAGCATAGATGAAATTTATGAACATAATATTGATTTAAAAAGCCAGACATGAAAGAGTACATAAAATTCCATGTATATGAGATTCAAAAAACATAACAAAGTCCCAAAATACTAATCTACCTTCCTAGAATTTTTATGAAATGATAAGTAGTTGGAGGACTAGGGACAAGAATGAAAAAAAGAGGGGAATTTGGGGGCTGGTAATGTTCTATTTCTTAATCTGGTGATGATGACAGAATTATGTTGATTTTGTGAAGCCTTATCTAACTGTTACACATAGGATTTGTGAACTTTTCTATGTGTCCATTATAGTCTATAACATTTTTAAAAGGAAACAAGCATAATAATGCATATGAAACGATTATCACAGTGCCAGTGTAAAACAAATTGTCAGTAAGCATTTAGTCCTTGATATGGTTTGGTTGTGTTCCTACCCAAATCTCATCTTCAATTGTAGCTCCCATAATTCTCACATGTGGTGGGAGGGACCTGGTGGCAGATAATTGAATCATGGGGGTGGTTCCCCCATACTGTTCTTGTGATAGTGAATGAGTCTCATGAGATCTGATAGTTTGGTAAGGGGTTTCCCCTTTTGCTTGGCTCTCATTCTCTCTTGTCTGCCACCATGTAAGACATGCCTTTCACCTTCCACCGTGATTGAGAGGCCTCCCCAGCCACATGGAACTGTGAGTCCATTGAACTTTTTTTCTTTATAAATTACCCAGTCTTAGGTATGTCTTTATCAGTGGCATGAAAATGGACTAATACAGTCCTAGTATTAAAATAATTTTTCAGTGGAGTGACTATTGTTGATTTGAGATGGAGAGCATAAGCAACAGAGGGCTGCCACTTTGACTTGCCAGTCTCAAGGAGGAAGTAAGCCTGCCTTTCACTTCCTGCACTTTGGTGATTCCTGTAGCTTTAAATCTTGTCTTGATGACTTTTCTTGCCTCTGGAAACAAGGACGATAAGGATATTCACCATCAGATTCTACAGGAGAGAAGGCTATGAATAGGCCAAACCTGACGTTCTATTCAGTATTATTGCATTTTATTTTGTTTATTTAATAGACTTTGGTTTTTAGAGCAGTTTTGGGTTCATGAAAAAATTGAATGGGAAGTACAGAGTTTTCATATACTCACCCTATAGATTTTGGACTTGCCAGTCCTGTCAACTGCTGAAAGCGTGAGAGGATTTTCCTATCTTCATCATCTTCATTTGACAACCTGACTAGGTTTCTGGAGGTAAATGTCATCAAAGTGTGGGGCCTCCCTAAAGCTGGGTCCCCAGGAATTTTTAATCTCTCAAGCGAGTCCATGCTCAGTCTCCGGGAGTTCGTCAATTATACTGTATATGTTCTCACTAAGGTCTACGAGTGGCTTCAGTTTTCAGAGAGCTGTGATTTCTGTGTTCACCTGTCTTTCTAGATTTAGGGGTGGTGGTTTGCCTTGTGACCTAAATTCTTTAACGGATTTAAGGAGGGCTGTTGGTTTCCAGTTTAGCTTTTTTCCTGTTATGAGGATGGGAGTGATGCCTTCCAGGCTCTCTACATGCTAGTTTGGAAACTGGAAGGTGCTAGATTTTAACTATGTAATCATATACGTAATATATACATATAGGCACAGAAATGTAAAATGTGCATGCAATAAAACAAAGCCCTCCTTTAAAAAATGTGAACCTGTACAACAGGCATAAGTGAATTTTAGCAGGTCTTTTACTTTAGATATGTGCAGTCAAATAAATTCCACTTTATAGTCATGTTTACATGATGAATATTTTTTCCTAACACTAAATTACCTCTCCATGTTTAAAATCAAAGCCTTGAAGTGCCAACTGTATTATGCCAGAATGTTAATATGATTTCATGTCCTTTGTTCTTCCTAAATCTATTCTTCTTCTTTCTCTGAAACCACTAGCTAAGTGCTCTACATTGCTAAACTTCCCTGCCATGAAATAAAGTTAGATGCCTGCTGGCCAGACCCTCCCCTACAAATAGAAGTTATATACTTTTCTTGCAAGATCTTCTGCCAACTCTGAAATCAGTGTCCAGCAGCAACTCTAGAGCTACTTTCATTCATATCAAGATCCTTGTGGTGTCTAGGAAGTCACTTCCTTCTGATTATGATTCAAAACTCTAAAAAAAAAAAAAATACTGTCTCTGGCCTTTTAGCCCCAGAAAAGTGTCTTTATTTTGGGCATCTCAGGCAATTTTGCCTGTCCTGTTGTTTGTGCTATTAAAAATATTTCATTTGTCATTCTGCATTCATACAGATACAGATATTTTTGTGTCGTGTAGTGACAATGAGGGCACCTTTTAATCTACTTACATTGGCATGCCTCTGATCAAATAAATTAGCACCATCATCCCAACTGCTTCATTTGACAGAAATGAAATACAACATACCAGTGTGGGTGTTGACTCCCATAATCCTATTCTCTTAATGTGAGGAAGTATTCAATGTGTTTTGGTGTTCACAATTCTTAAGAAATATATTGCAAGTTTTCTATATTTTTATTTTTGGTGCCCCAAGTAATTTTCTTAGGTCTGTTGTCTATAATATATTCTCTGAAATACAAGTGTCTTTAAAAGGGCAACAGTAGAAAAAGTCACCTGATATTTAACTAGTCTACAGGATATTATGTGAATTATTGGCAAATGGAATCCTACAACTCTAAACAAGTGATACAGCTGAGCTTGGAATGTCGATTTTAGCATATGTGTGAGATTTTGAATAGATGTATCGTTTTCAAAAAAGGTCAGGGATATAACGTGATTGTCACAAGATCTACATGTAAGTGACTGTGCTTTATTTACACCAATTTAAATCCTTCTCACATTGAAAAATTTAGATTATCACAAATTCCAAAAGAAAAACAAACTTGGTTTTTATTTACTGGGAAAAATGACAACTAGAACACTATTATTTTCTTACTGTCATCTTAATGTTTACAAATTCAAAACAGAAATAAGGTCATAGCTAGGCATGGTGGCATGTCCCTGCAGTTCCAGCTCCTCGGGAGGCTGAGGAAGGAGGATGGCTTAAGCCCAGGAGTTAGAGGCTGCAGTGAGCTATGATTGTGCCACTGCACTCCAGCCTGGGTGACAGAGTGATAACCTGACTCTTAAAAATAAAAAATAAAAAAAAAGAAAAGAAATAATACAGGAAGACTAAAGGAGTGGAAATTTTTTTTTAATTTTTCAGGTTTTGTACTGATTGTGAGATCTTTTAAGAAGGAGATTATGGTTTATTCATCTTCTGAATGCCTCCCCCATAGTCCAGTTACAGCAGATAAAAAGCTGTTAACACGTGTGCTAACTGAATCACTGCATTTGGGTACTTCCTCTGGTCTTATTGAGGGCAAACACAGTGGTCAATTAATGTTCTATTTATACATAGCAGCTATGTGACTGACTTAAGTAGAAGTTTAAACTTAAGGCAAGGGATAAGCATATCCTGTCTCCTCTGTAACCTTTCCCATATCAGCACTTTATTCTGCCTGAGAGGCAGTAAGGATGGGGTTGAAAGTAGGAGCTCTGGAACCATTATCTGGGATCAAGCCACAGCTCTATTACTTACCAGCTCTGTGACCTTGGGTTCATTGCCAATCATTTTTTGTGCCTTTATTTCCACATCTTTAAAACCAGAGCTTTAGGCCAGGTACAGTGGCTCATGACTGTAATCCCAGCACTTTGGGAGGCCAAGGTGGGTGGATCACATGAGGTCAGGAGCTCGAGACCAGCCTGGCCAATATGATGAAACCCCGTCTCTACTAAAAATACAAAAAAATTTAGCTGAGCATGGTGGCAGGCGCCTGCAATCTCAGCTACTTGGGAGGCTGAGGCAGGAGAATCACTTGAACCTGTGAGGCAGAGGTTGCAGTGAGCCGAGATAGTGCCATTGCACTCAAGCCTGGGTGACAAGAGCGAAACTCCATCTCAAAAAATAAAATAAATAAAATAAAATAAAACAAAACTAGAACTTTAATAATATGACCTGCCTTATGTGGTAGTTGTAAAACAATAAATTTTTACATGGGAATCATTTAGTACTCTGCCTGGCCCATCAAACTACCCATTAACAATTAGCTATTATAAATTCTCATGATGTTAATATGATCATGAATCTCCCAGTTAGCCCAGAACAAAACCTGCATTAACAGTTTATCAACTGAGTATCAGTCATATATAAGTAATTTTACCAGACATCAGAAGAACGAAAAATGCAATTGAACAATAAAAGTGTGAGAAATGTTATGGTATAGAAAATATTAGGAAGCTATGGAAACAGAGCAGAGGTGCCTAATTTGATGCAAAGGTCAGGAAGCTATGTCCTCTGAGAATTGCTACCATTAATAAACACTGAATTTAGTCAAATTATTTTTTGCATCTATTGAAGTGATATTTTTGTTATACTTTTGATATGGTGAATTATAGCAATTGAATTTTAATGTTGAGCCATCATGAATTCTCAGAATAAACTAAACTTAGTCAAAGTGTATTGTCCTTTATATTTGTGTGTGTGTGTCTATGTGTGTATGTGTGTAGCTAAATTTGCTAAAATTTAAAGAAAGTCATGAAGGAGGTTAGTTTGCTTTTTTTTTCCCAACTGTCTTCATATTGGTTTTTGTATCATGGTAATGCTGGCCTCATAGAATGAGTTGAGAAGTATTCCTTTTCAGTTTCTTAAAGAGTTGATGCAGAATAACTACTATTTTCTCCTTTAATATTTTATTTTTATTTTTTGAGATGGAGTCTTGCTCTGTCACCCAGGCTGGAGTGCAGTGGCGCAATCTCGGCTCACTGCAACCTCTGCCTCCCGAGTTCAAGCAATTCTCCTGCCTCAGCCTCCCAAGTCGCTGGGATTACAAGTGCCTGCCACCACTCCCGGCTGATTTTTGCATTTTTAGTAGAGATGGGGTTTAGCCATGTTGGCCAGGCTGGTCTCAAACTCCTGACCTCGGGTAATCCGCCTGCTTCGGCCTCCCAAAGTGCTGGGATTACAGGCATGAGCCATCGAGCCTGGCCTAATATTTAATACTTGATAGAATTAATCAATGAAGCCACCTGGTTCCGAGTCCTTCTTGTGGGAAGATTTTAAACTATAAATTTCATTTATTTAACAGACACAAAGTTCTTCTAATTTGGGTCTTTCAAGGAATTTGTATATTTCATCTAAGTTGTTGAATTTATGGACACAAAGTTATTCATAATATTTCCTTACTAATATTTGTGGAGTGAATAAGGATATTACTTTTCTTACTCCTGAGACTGGTAATTTGTGCCTTCTTTTTGTCCTATGAATCTCACTAGACATTTATCAATTTTATTGACCTTCTCAAAAAATAATAGTTTGTTTCATTAACTTTTGTATTAGTTTTCTATTTATTTTTCTGAACTTATTTCCTTTTATTCTACTTATATAGGGTTTAATTTGCTCTTCTTTTTGTGGTTTCTTAGGATGGACAGTTAAGCCATTGATTTGAGATCTTTCTTCTTTTCTAGCGTAAGTATGTAGTCATATAAATTTCCAAGTACCGCCTCAGCTTCATCCTCAAAATATTGACATATTGTGTTTTCAATTTACAGCTGTTCAAAACATATTTTACTTTCCATTTTGATTTTCTTATTCAACCTATACGTTATATACTAGTATGCTAGTTTTCAAACATTTAAGTAGTTTCTAGATATTTTTCTGCTATTTGTTTCTAATTTGATTTTATTGTAGTCATAGTGCATACTTGTAGGGCTGAATTATTTTTAATTTATTGAGACTTTATTAATGGCCCAGAATGTATCCTACTTTCAAAAGTTATTTGTATGCTTTAAAAGAATGTATAATTTGCTGTTGTTGAGTGGGCTGTACTAAAATTACTTATTCCATTTAGTTGACTGGTAGTGTTGTTCAGGTCTTCTATATGCTTACTGATTTTTTTTTCCTTCTTCTTTAATCAGTTAATGAGAAAGAGGTTTTGTAGTCACACAAACAGTAATTGAGAATTCATCTATTTCGGCTGTCAGTTCTATCAGTTTGTGCTTCATGTGTTTGAATTTCTATTATTAGGTACATAAACACTTAGGATTATTATGCCTCTTGATGAAATGATTTTTGAATCATGAAAAATTCCTTTTACCCTAATAATAATGTATTTTTTCTGATATACACATTTTCTGATTATTTGGTTTTTATATTTGTGGTAAATCTCTTATAGACAGTATATAGTTGGGACTTGCTTATAAAAAAAAATCCAGTCTGAGGATCATTGCCTTTTAACTGGAATATTTAGACCTTTAACATTTAATGTTATTTTTAATATGACTTGGCTTAAGTCTATTATTTTACTATTTGTTTGTTATTTTTTCACTAGTCTTTTGGTGCCTTTATTCCTTTTTCGTGATTTTATTTAATCTCCTTGGTTTATTAGCTATATTTTTTGATGGTTACTTTCATGTATAGTAAAAGAATTATACACAGTGCCCATTTCCCATCTCTTGATCATTGTGCCATTTTAGTCATACATGCTATTATGACGTTTATTATAAACTAAAATATATTGTTATTGCCTTTAAAAACAATTATTTTATACTTATTTTAAGAATGAGAATCATTATAAAAATGTTTACTGACATATTAATCATACCTAGACTCTTTCTTCCTTTATGTGGATAATCATATTTCTATCTGGTATTATTTTCCTTATGCTAAAGGAACTCCTGTATCTTTTTTTTTTTGCAGTCCAAACCTAACAAAATTTCAGCTTTTGTGTGTTTGACAGTCTTTATTTCAAATTCATTATTGAAAAATAATTTCATGAATAGAAAATTTTAAGTTGACAGCTTTTTTGTTGTTGTTCAGTAAAGGTATTCTTTTATTCTATTCTGGTTGCACTGGTTCATAACAGAAACATAATAAAAACCATCATATTGCTTTTTATCACTTGTACATAATGTGCCTTTCTTCATTGGCTGCTTTCCTAATTTTTTCTTTAAAACTTGTTTTAAGCAATTTCATTAATATACACCTTGGTATTGTTTTCATGTTTCTTTGCTTAGGGCTTATTTACCATCTTGGATCTGTGTATTGGTAGTATTAATTAAACTTGTAAACAATTATTGGGCATTTATTCAATTTTTTCTCCCTTATTTTTTGATACCCAATTTATGTATATTGTAGCCAGTTAAGATGTTCCACAGCTAAGTGATGCTTCATTCATTTTTTTAAACATTTTCTGTTCTGTTTAATTTTGGATAGTCTTTCTATTTTGTCTTCAAATTCACTAATCTTTTATTTTCCAATGTTAAATTTCCTATTAATTCCATGTAGTATATTTGTTCATCCCATGCATTGCATTTTTTCTATAGCAGTTACGTTTAATTATTTTTATAAAGTCTATGTATCTACTTAACACAATCAATCTTTCTCTACCTTCCAGAACATATAAAATACAATTACAAAATCTGTTTAGATGTTTTTGTCTACCAAGTGCCATCAATAATATTTTGGGTCAATTTTCTAAACAAAACTTTAAGAACTCTGTTTTTGAACAATTTTAAATGTGTAGAAAACTGAGCAGAAAGTACAGAGAGTTTCCATATAATTCCTCTCCCCCCACATAAATTCCCCTATTATTAACATCTTGCATTACTGTGGTATGTTCAACACAATTGATGAGCAAATATTGATGCACTCTTATGAGTCCATACATTTTATTAGGGTTCACTTGGTGTTGTACATTCTATGGGTTTGGACAAATGTATAATGGAATGTATCCACTATTAGACTGTCATATAAGAATAGTTATGTAGTCCTAAAAACCCACCGTGCTCCACATATTGATCCCTCCCTCCCCTCAAACCACTGGCATCCACTAAACTATTTAATGTCTGTATAGTTTCATGGGAGTTTTTTTGCAGGGGTATTATATTGTTGGAATCATACAGTAAGTAGCCTTTAAGACTGGCTTGTTTCACTTAGCGATATACACTTAACTTCCTTCATGTCTTTTCATAGCCTGAGAGCTCATTTCTTGTTAACACTGAATAATACTACATTGTTTAGATGTGCCACAGTTTGTTTATCCATTTACCAACTGAAGGACCTTAGTTGCTTCCAGGTTTTGGTAATTATGAATAAAGCTGCAATAAACATTTGTATGCATCCTCGTGTGTAGACATGTTCTCAACTCATTTGGGCAAATACCAATGAGCATGAGACTGGATTGTATGGAAAACACGTTTAGTGTAAGAAACTTTCAAAATGTCTTCCAATGTGGTTTACCATTCTGCATTCTCACCAGTGATGAATGAGCTTTATTGCTTCACATCACGAGCATTGGGCATTGTCTGTCTTTTAGATTTTAGCCATTCTAATATGTATGTAGCCATATTTCATTATATTAATTTGTATTCATGATGACATATTATATTGAGGATATTTTCAAATGCGTGTTTGCCATCTGTGTATCTTCTCTGGAGTGGTGCCTGGGCAGATGCTTTGCAAATTTTTTTCAGATGGGTTACTTGGTTTCATATTGTTGAATTTTATGAGTTCTTTGCACATTTTGAATACCAGTCCTTTAAGAGATATGTGGTTTTGAAAGACTTTTAGTATGTGATTTGTCTTTTCATCTCTCAACAGTTTTTTTTTTCATATAGCAGAACTTTTAAATTCTAATAAGGTTTAACTTTTCTTTTTTTTTAAATTCATGGATTATGTTTTCAGTATTATATCTAAAAAGTCATTGCCTGGGAAAGGACACCCTATTCAATAAATGGTACTGGGATAACTGGATAGCCATAGGCAGAAGATTGAATCTAGATCCCTTCTTCACACCACATATAAAAATTAACTTAAGGCCGGGCGCGGTGGCTCATGCCTGTAATCCCAGCACTTTGGGAGGCCGAGGCGGGCGGATCACGAGGTCAGGAGATCGAGACCATCCTGGCTAACACGGTGAAACCCCGTCTCTACTAAAAATACAAAAAATTAGCCGGGCGAGGTGGCAGGCACCTGTAGTCCCAGCTACGCGGGAGGCTGAGGCAGGAGAATGGCGTGAACCCTGGGGGGCGGAGCCTGCAGTGAGCCGAGATAGCACCACTGCACTCCAGCCTGGGTGAAAGAGCGAGACTCCGTCTTAAAAAAAAAAAAAAAAAAAATTAACTCAAGATGTACTAAAGACTTAAATGTAAAGCCCAACCTTTTAAAAAGTGTGGAAGACAAATTAGACAATACCATTCTGGACATAGGAATGGGCAAAGATTTCGTGACGAGGGCACACAAATGTGATCCAATTAAACTAAAGAGCTTCTGTACAGCAAAAGGAATTATCAACAGAGTAAACAGACAACCTACAGAATGGGAGAAAATTTTTGCAAAATATGCATCTGACAAAGGTCTAATATCCAGCAACTATAAGGACCTTAAACAAATTTATAAGAAAAAAATTAAAAAGTAGGCAAATGACATGAACAGACACTTTTCTAAAATAAAGATGTATTTGGCCAAAAGCATATGAAAAAAAGCGCTTAATATCACTGATCATCAGAGAAATACAAATCAAAAACACAATGGGATACCATCTCACACCAGTCAGAATGGCTATTACTAAAAAGTGAAAAAATAACAGATGCTGGCAAGGTTGCGGAGAAAAAGGAACTCTTATACACTGTTGATGGAAGTGGAAATAGTGGAACCATTGTGGAAAGTGGTGTGGCGATTCCTCAAAGGCCTCAAAACAGAACTACCATTCCACCCAGCAATCCCATTACTGGGCACATATTCAAAGAAATTTAAATTGTTCTAACATAAAGTCACATGCATGCATATGTTCATATGTTCACTGCAGCACCATTTACAATAGCAATGACATGGAATCAACCTAAATGTTCATCAGTAGTAGACTGGATAAAGAAAATGTGCTACATATACGTCATGGAATACTGTGCCGCCATAAAAAAAGAGTAAGATCATGTCCTTGGCAGGAACATGGATGGAGCTGGAGGCCATTATCCTTAGCAAACCCAGGAACAGAAAACCAAATATCACATGTTCTCACTTATAAAATGGGAGCTAAATAATGAGAACACATGGACACATACAGGGGAATCACAGACACTGGAGCCTATTGGAAGGTGGATGTTGGGAGGAGGGAAAAGATCAGGAAAAATTACTAATGGGTATTAGCCTTAATACCAGGGTGATGAAATAATCTGTACAACAAACCTTCATGACACAAATTGACCTGTGTAACAAACCTGTGCATGTACCCTTGAACTTAAAAGTTACAAAAAAGAGAAGTAATCCAAATAGGAAGTTGCAACCGTAATAGAAAAAAAAAGACAAACAGAAACAAAAAACACAGAAATTTTGGGGCTCTCAACAGGTTTTGTGTGTAATTATTAGAAATAATTGTAGAAGTTTATTTTTGTGTTATAATATTTTTCAGTAATTATCATCATAGATAAATAATTATTTAAAATAAGAAGTAATGACATTTTTATTTCCTTTAACATGCCTAGAAATATTTTTCAGTCCATAATAGAGGGCTAACTGTTAATGTTAAATGGATTCCTTAATTTATATAACTATATTATTAAGTTTAATATAAATAAGTAAAATATATTTAATAACTTTATTTAAAAAATAAAAAAAATTTCCAAATATAATGTTACCTATATTTTTTCCTGTTATCTTCTAGGCATTTTATTGTTTTGCATTTTCATTAATATCTATAATCCATTTTGAATTAATTTTTGTGAAAGGTACAAAGTGTGTATTTCATGTGGGTTCCATTTGTTCCATTATCTGTTGAAAATACTATCCTTTATTAAATTGTCTTTGCCTCTTTGTTTAAGATAAGTTGACTATATTTTTTCAGATCTGTATTGGTTTCATTAATATATTTGTCTATTCTTTTGCCATACCACTCTGTCTTGAACACTGCATATAGTAAGTTTTAAAGTATAGTAGTGTCAGTTTTCTGACTTTTTTCTTCAATATTGTCTTGGCTATTCTAGGACAATTGCTTTCCATAAAAACTTTAGAATCAGTTTGTCAATCCACAAAATAACTTGTAGAGATTTTATTGGGATTGCATTGAATCTATAGCTTAAGCTGTAAAGAAGTGATGTCTTATCAATGTCAAGTCTTCCTATCCATGGACATGGAACATATTTGTGTATTTAGTCCTTTGGTTGCTTTTGTGAGAGTTTTGTTGTTTTCCTCATTTAGGTCTTGTACATATTTTGTTAGATTTATACATAAATATTTCAATTTTGGTGTTAAAGTAAATGGTGTTGCTTTTCTATTTCTAAAATCCAATTTTTATTACTGGTATATAGAAAATGAACCGACTTTTGTATTTTAATCTCATAGTCTAGAATATTGTTGAATTCCTTTTTGGTTCTAGCAGGTGTTTTTTTTTTTGTCAATTATTTGAGATTTTCTATTTAGGCAGACATTTTTGTTTTGTTTTGTTCTGTTTTTTTGAGACGGAGTCTCGTTCTTGTCACCTAGGCTGGAGGGTAGTGGCATGATCTTTAGGTAGACATTTTATCTGCATACAAAGATTTATATTCTTCTTTCTCAATATATACAATTTTTACATCCTTTTCTCATTACATTACCTGAAACTTCCAGCATAATTTTCAATAGGATAGGTGAGAAGGGACATTCTTGCCTTGTTCCTGATATTAATGCAAGAGTATCTACTTTCTCATCATGAAGTTTGATGTTAACTATAGGCTTTTTGTAGATGTTCTTTATTAAGTAAGTTACTCTTCATTCCTAGTTTGCTGAAAAGTTTTATCACAAATTGGTGCTGAATTTTGTCAAACGCATTTTCTGCATCTTTTATGTCATCATATGCTTATTCTTTTTCCTTCTGTTGATGTGATGGACCACATTAATTAATTTTTGAATGTTGAACTGCCTTTGTGTACTTGGAATGAATTCCTCTCAGTCACGGTGCATAATTCTTTTTATATATTGTTGAATTCAATTTAATATGTTGTTGAAAATTTTGCATAGGTTTACGAGAGATATTGATCTATAGTTTTCCCTTCTTTAATAATATTATCTGGTTTTGGTATTAGGATAATGTCAGTCTTATACAAGGAATTAGGACACATTTTCTCTGCTTCTATTTTCTGTGACATATTGTAAAGGATCGATAAAACCTCTTTCTTAAATGTATTATAGAATTAACCCAGTGAATCCATCTAAAACTGGTGCTGTTTGGAAGATTATTAATTATTGATTCAATTTTTAAAATAGATAAGGATGTGTTCAGATTATCAATTTCATTTTGTGTGAGCTTTGGCAGATTGTGTCTTTCAACAAATTGGTCCATTTTATCTAGGTTGTCAATTTATGGTCATAGAGTTGTTAGTAATATTTTAAACTATCTTGTTAATGTCCATTTATCAGTAGTGATAGTTGCTTTTTATTTTGAAATTAGTAGTTTGTATCTCCTCTCTTTTATCCTTTCTTTCCCAGCAAAAAGTTTATCAATTTTATTGATTTTTAAAAGTATTTGGTTTAAGTTTCTCCATTACCTGTTTTCAATTTTATTGATTTCTGCTCTTTTTTATCTTTTCTTTTTTTCTGCTTACTTTAGCAAGCATTAGAATTAAAATTAAATTTGGTTTTAATTTTTTCTTCTTATGGTTTCCTAGGGTGCAAAATAAGATTATTGATTTTAATCTTTCTTCTAATATATGCCTTCGATGCTACATATTTCCCCTAAGTATTGCTTTTGATGCGTCATACAAATTTGATGTTTCATTTTCAGTTTCATTTAGTTCAAAATATTTTAAAATTACTCTTGAGATTTATTTGACCTACGTGTTAATTAAAAGTAAGTTGTTTAATCTGCAAATGTTTTGGAATTTTTAAGCTATCTTTCAGGCATCAATTTCTAGCTTAATTGCATCACGGTTTGGGAGAGTACTTTTATGATTTCTATTCTTTTGAACTTCTTAAAATGTGTTTTGTGTCGCCGAATGTAGGCTATTTTGGTGAATGTTCCATGGAAGCTTGAGAAGAATGTGTATTCTGCTGTTGGGTGAAGTATTCTCTAAATGTCAATTATATCCAGTTGATTTACGGTGCTGTCGAGTTCAACTGTGTCCTTACTGAATTTCTGTCTGTTGCATTTGTCAGTTACTGATACAGGGGTATTGAAGTCTCCAAATACAATAGCGGGTTATCTGTTTCTCCTTGCAGTTCTATCAGTTTTTGCCTTACATATTTTGACACTTTGTTAGATGCATACACATTATAGGCTGTTAAGGTTTTTGAAGAGTTGAACCTTTGTCATCATTTAATGCCCCTGTTTTCCTCACAAGCAATTATCCTTGCTCTGAAGTTGGCTTTGCCTAAAATTAAGATAGCTACTCTAACTTTCCTTTGATTAATGTTAGCATGGTGTATCTTTCTCCATCCCTTTTAAAAAATCAAACGGTTCCTTTTTATTTAAAGTATGTCTTTTGTAGACAATGTATAGTTGTGTATGGTTTTTTACCTACTCTGATAGTTTTTGTTTTTTAATTAGTTGATTTAGACTATTCAAGTCTAAAGCGCTTATTGATACAGTTGGATTTATATGTACCATATTTGTTACTGTTTTCTCTTTGTTGCTCTTATTCTCTGTTCCTAATTTTTGTCTTTCACCTTTTTCATACCTTTCATAATTTTACTTGAGCATTTTATATGATTCCATTTATTCTCCCCTGCTAGCATATCAACTATACTTCTTTAACAAGAGCTTTAGTGGCTACCTTAGAGTTTGCAATATACATTTATAACTAATGTAAATCCACTTTGAAATTACTATACATGTCATAGGTACTGCAAGTACTTTTTAACAGAATATTTCCAAGTTCTCTCCTTTCTTTCATACCATTACTGTCATTCATGTTACTTACCCATGAACTGGAGGAGAATAGAGTGAGATGACAATTTAGGACTCTGCAGCAATCATCCCTCAACATCAATTTGAACAACTATCCACGCATAAAAACATCTTCAAAAGAGCCAAGGAAACTAAGTAGAATGCTACAGTATGTGGTTATAACATAATAAGAAACTATTTATTGATGAGGGTTGAAAGGTCAGTTTTATGTTACCCATATCATTCCTCTCCCAAGACCAAGCAGCACAATGAAGAGAGAGATACTGTCCACTTGGGGGAAAGAGAAGGACATAAACATAATACTTTGCCTTGGACACTAATACTGTGCTACACCAGGCAGACTACTGTGGCCCCTGACTCTAAACTGGTATCTGTGGATTCAGTCTCCAAACCTCCCTTGGCACCAAGTGGGAAAGCACAGCCCCTGTGAAGTGGACTCCATATGCGGTCTGCAGTCGCCTTGGTCTCTGAACAAACCTCAACAAACAGGCAGATGTCATTGGATATGGGGCTTTGGGCATGCCCCATCACAGTGATGGGATAGCCTCCAGAGCTATGGGATTATAGCCTGGCACCATGCTGACTGAAGTAATCCCAGGCTTAAAGTGTTCCAATGGCGTAGTGCTTTAATGGCCACCATTGTGCTGGGCATAAGGAACATGCCCACTGGCCTACCCAGACCCTCTAAACGGGCTTAACATTGAAGTGTTTCCAGACAAAGCTAGTCTATAAAGAATGGAGTAAGTACCTACTTCTTCAAATCCACAGGCACTGATGCATGGCAGTGAAGATCAAGGAAAATTAGGGAAACATGACATCACCAGACAGATAAAATAAAGCACCAGTTACCAGCCCTAAAGAGATGGAGATATGTCAACTGCCTGACAAATAACTTAAAATAACTGTTTTAAGGAAGGTTTATGTACTTCAACAAAATACAGAGAAACAATTAATAGAAATTAGGAAAACAATAACTGAACACAATGAGAAATTCAACAGAAACATTACAACGGCAACAGAAACAATAATGATGAATAGAAATCCTGGAGCTAAATAAACAAAATAAAAAATGCAATAGACAGCATCAACAGCGGAATTCATCAAACAGAAGAATCTGTGAACCCAGAGAGAGGTTATTGGAAAATACACCATCAGAAGAGGAAAAAAAGAAACAAAAAGAATAAAGAGAAATGAAGCAACTTTCAGGACTTATGGGAAAGTACCCAAAAATCAGATGTTCAAGTCATCACAGGTAAATCAAGAGAAGAAAAAGATAAAGAGATAGAAATCTTATCTAAAAAATTGCAGTAAACTTCCTAAACCTAGAGAAAGATAGAAATATCCAGGTAGAGGAAGGCCGAGAATTTCCAACTGGATTAAATCAAAGTAAGACTATTCTAAGACATATTACAGTCTAGCTTCTACATCCACAGGTTTCACTTTTGTTGATTCAACCAACTGCAGATTAAAAATATTGTTTAAGGCCGGGCACGGTTGCTCACGCCTGTAATTCCAGCACTTTGGGAGGCCGAGGTGGGTGGATCATAAGGTCAGGAGATCGAGACCATCCTGGCTAACACAGTGAAACCCCGTCTCTACTAAACATACAAAAAAATTAGCTGGGCGTGGTGGTGGGTGCCTGTAGTCCCAGCTATTCAGGAGGCTGAGGCAGAAGAGTGGCCTGAACCCAGGAGGTGGAGCTTGCGGTGAGCCAAGATCCCGCCACTGCACTCCAGCCTGGGTGACAAAGCGAGACTCTGTCTCAGAAAAAAAAAAAAAAATACTGTTTGAAACACCAATAGAAATTATTACAGAAATAATACAAATAAAAAACATGGTATAAAACTAATTATATAACATTCACATTTTTATTAGGTATTATAAGTCATCTGGAGATTAATGTATATGGGAGGATGTACATAGTTATATGCAAATATTACATAATTTTATATCAGGGACTTGAGCATCCATAGATTTTGGTATTCAAGGAAGCATACTAGAAATGACCCTCATGGATACCAAGGGATGTCTATATAATCAAACTGTCCAAATTCAAAAACAAAGAAAGGGTCTTGAAAGCAGCAAGAAAAAAGAAGCAAATAACATAGAGGAATTCTAGTGCACCCAGTAGCAGACTTCTCAGCAGAAACTTTACAGCCCAGGAGAGAATGGGGAAATATATTCAAAGTGCTAAAGAAAAAACTGCCAAGCAGAAAAACTGTACTCAGCAGAAGTGTTCTTGAGAAATGGAGAGACAAAGACATTTCAGGCAAACAAGAGCTGAGGATGTTTATCACTACCAGTCCTGTCTTAAAAGAAATGCTAAAGGGAGCTCTTCAAGCCAAAAGAAAAGAATGTTAATGAGTAATACTTGTCTATAAGCTATAATCACTGAATATATTATTTGTTATTATTTTGAAAAAACCTTTTACATCAATAAGAACAATCAAATATTTTATTTTACTTTCATTTATTCCTTCTCTAATGATCTTTTTTCTTTATGCAGATTTGAGTTTCTAACATAGCTTATTTTCTTCTCTCTAAGAAATTTAATAGTTCTTGAAAAGTAAGCCTACTGGTGACAATTTTTAAATTTTTGTTTGGTTCAGAAGTTCTCCTCTCTAAATAATTTACTTAACAGTTCTTGAAAAGTAAGTCCATTGGTGACAAATTTCTATTTTTGTTTGGTTCAGAAAGAAATCACCAGATACAGAATTTCAGGTTGTTGGATTTTTCTGTAAAACTAAGTATTTCACTGCATTTTCTTTTTGCCTTCATGGTTTCTGAAGAGGCCAGTGCAATTTTTATCCTTGGTCTTCTATAGGTAGTATTCCCCACCCTGCTTGGCTTCCTTCAAGATTTTCTCTTTATTTTGGATGTCTGAAATTTAAAGATAATATGCCCAGTTATATATTTTTGGTATTTATCCTGAGTGGTCATCTCTGATTGTCTTCGTTTGCAGTTTGTTGTTTGTCATTAATATTAGAAAACTTTCAGCCATTATTCCTTCAAATATTTCTTCTGTTTTCACTCTGTTTCTTCTTTTTCTGGTACTCCTATTCGACATATACTTAATCAGAATTGTCTCAGGGTTCTTGTATGTTTTATTAAATCTATTTTTTCTCTTTGCCTTTCAGTTATGAAATTCATGTTGATGTCTTTTCGAGTTCACTCATTTTTTCTCTCACTCTTTCCAGTTTATTGATGTGACCAACAAACGCATTATTTCTGTTGTTATGGTTTTTATTTATAGCATTTTCTTTTAATTGTTTATTGATTCTTCATCTGTCTGATTATGTTACCCACATGTTCTTATATAATGTCTACTTTTTCCATTGCACATCTTAGCATACTGATTATACTTGTTTTAAAATCTCAGTGTGATAATGCCAAAATATCTGTCATATCTGGGCCTGGTTCTCATGCTTTCTTTGTCTCTTCACACATTGTTTTTGTCTTTAGTATGCCTTGTACTTTTTGTGGAAAGCTGGACATAATTTCCCAGGTAAAAGGAATCCAGTACTGGCTTTAGTGGTGGCCTTTATTCCTGGACTTCTGCTCCAGTAATCTGTAAATCTTTGTATTTACCTGTGTCTGCAATGCAGGGGCTAAGTTTGCCTAGTGATTTTAGCTTTCTGCTGAATATAAGGGTTGTTGATTTCCATTTTATTCAAGTTTTTCTTTTTGTGAGTATTAGAATGACTTCTAAGCTCATTACATGTTAGACCACTAAAGTTCTGGGTCAGTTCTGATTATTTTTCTCCTCATTATGTGTCATTTTTTTTTTACTTCTTTGCATGCTTATTAATTTTTGAAATGATGGCATAAATTGTTTATTTTTAAATTATTGGGTCCTGGATAATCTCATATTTAAAAAAAATTCTTGAACTTTTTCGTGTAATACCACCAAGTTTCTTGGAAACAGCTTGATACCTGTCTTAGTCTGTTTTGTGTTGCTGTGAAGGAATACCTGTGGCAGGGTAATTAATAATGAAAAGAGTTGTATTTGGCTCACAGTTCTGCAGACTGTACAAGAAGAATGGCACTGGCATATGCACCTAGTGAAGGCTTCAGGCTGTCACCACTCACAGTAGCAAAGGAGAGGAAGAGTGTGCGGAGGTCACATGGTTAGAGAGGAAGCGAGGTAGTTACGGAATGCCAGCCTCTTTTTAACAATCAACCCTCAAGAGAACTAACAGAACGAGAACTTACGCACCCTTAAGGGAGGGCATTCATCTATTCATAAGAGATTCACCCATGACCCAAACACCTCCCATTGGACTTAACAATCAACATTGGGGATAAAATTGCAACATGAAGATTGAGGGAGAAAACTTCCAAAAATATAGCCACCCTTTTGATGCTTGCTTTTAAGCTTTGTTAGATGAACCGTAGCAGATGTGAGTTTAGGGCTAATTCTGTCCCACTACTGAGTCACTATGTTGAAGTATAATACCTGATATCCTGTATTTTGTCCAGGGTAAGCTCTTTGGTGAAAGACTACTAATATCAGCTGGTTCTTATTCCATCTTAAGATAGTTTCCCTGAACACACACACTGATTGGTACTTAGCAGTACACTTGAGGCTGACCCTTAGTCGATCTCTAGAACTCCTTCACCTGATCTTTCCTCTCTATGAACATGTCTTGCACTCTCTAGCTGTCTTGGTCTCCTGGAACTCTTGGTTTTGTCTCCTCAATAGTGGTGAAAGCAGACATCCTTGTCTTATCCAGTTTTTTGTTTGTTTGTTTGTTTGTTTGTTTGTTTGTTTGTTTGAGACGGAGTCTCGCTCTGTCGCCCAGGCTGGAGTGCAGTGTCACCATCTCGGCTCACTGCCAACTCCGCCTCCCAGGTTCAGGCCATTCTCCTGCCTCAGCCTCCGGAGTAGCTGGGACTACAGGCGCCCGCCACCATGCCCAGCTACTTTTTTGTATTTTTAGTAGAGACAGGGTTTCCCCGTGTTAGCCAGGAGTCTTACCCAGTTTTTAAAGAGAATGCTTTTATGTTTCACTAATAAACAGGATGTTTGTTGTATATTTTGGGTAGCGATCATGACCTATTCGTGTGATTCCTTTCCACTTTGTATTTGTTAGGAAATTTTAGGCTGGGCACAATGGCTCATACCTGAAATCCCAGCACTTGGGAGGCCGAGGCGGGTGGATCACCTGAGGTCGGGAGTTTGAGACCAGTCTGGCCAACATGGGGAAATCTTGTCTCTATTACAAATACAAAAATTAGCTGGGTGTGGTGGTGCGTGACTGTAATCCCAGCTACTCGAGGGGCTGAGGCAGGAGAATTGCTTGAACCGGGAAGGCAGACATTGCAGTGAGCTGAGATTGCACTCCAACCTGGGTGACAGAGTGAGACTCCATCTCAAAAAAAAAAAAAAAAAAAAAGAAATTTTTAATATATATTTATTTTACTTTAAGTTCTGATACATGTGCAGAATGTGCAGGTTTGTTATATAGGTATACATGTCATGTGGTGGTTTGTCATGGTGGTTTGCTGCACCTATCAACCCATCATCTAGGTTTTAAGGCCTGCATGCATTAGGTGTTTGTCCTAATGCTCTCCCTCCCCTTGCCTCCCATCCCCTGACAAGCCCCAGTGTGTGTTGTTCTTCTCCCTGTGTCCATGTGTTCTCATTGAAAAAAACCCAAGATTTTAATGAATTGTGTTTTATTTGCCTGTTTCAATAAGATTATATAATTTTACTTCTGAAGTCTCTTAACATTAAACCCTTCCAGTCATCCTTTGATAAACCCTATATAGTTATGATACACTGTTTCTTATTATTTTTACCTTGGTGACCGTAAGAATTTCATCATTTTTTCTGCATACCCTATGCTACCCGTGAGAATGCCTTGCAAATAATGAATACCAAAGTAATTTAATGAATTAAATCTATTTGAATTCAAATTATTTAAATATCTGAAATAGCACATACATTTCAAAATGATTCCTCAAACTCTTCTAGTTCCTATTCATCTTATCTAATTATAGAGTATCTACTATATGTCAGACAGGAAAAAATAATATTTTGAATGAATGAAGCTAAAGAGAGGTAAATATTGTTCATGGAATCACTGAGGCATATACAAGATGGCAACCCAGCTGCTAAGTTTTGGTTCAGCAAATGTAATTTTAATAGGTGAGTTGATTGGGCCTTACTAGAAACTTGCCACTGTGGAATATTTCATCAGTTTTATTGGTGCACATGTGTGGGAATACATGATGAAGCTTTAAGCACTTAACTTTTATATAATGGTGTTATTTCTTTCAGAAGAGCTCAAACAACCCATAGGTTTTAAAGAATGAGTAATTCATTGTGGCACAATATCTTACACATCGACTCTGAAAGCCAAACGTTTTCCTTGTTGATCTCTTTCTGTTCCACTTTGGTTTGTTGGCTTATATCCTAGATCTTTCTATTCTAGAAGATGGGTTTTCTCTTGACACAATCAACCCCACCTTGTTGTTGAATAGTAAAATCTGTCTGAGTTCTTGACTAATTCGTGGAAATGTTGGGAGGTGGTGTAGAGAGGTCCTGTTGGGAGGGTGAGTAAAAGGATTTGCATGAAATGGCATAGATCTCTAAAGAAACCAGGCCTTTAAATTTGCATGGGGTCTATTCTCTGAGCTTGGGCTGAACTCAAGTCATGGAGTAAATCAGTTGGACTAAAGCATATTTAATAAATTAATGGGCATGTGTATAGCTGTGTAACAAAACTGCACATTCTGTACATGTAACCCAGAATTTAAAGTATAATAAAAAAATTAATTAACACATAGTTATATACTTAAAAACTCTCTTTATAAAGCAGGAGTTAAAACTTTTAATTGCAAAGCATTGTAAGGTATAATACAGCAAATTGAAGGCTTATTTCTTGACCAGATCTGTACACAATGCTACCTTATTCACTTCACTGACTCTTCAAGAACTTCACCACCACCGATCCAATAGTATTGCTTCTATATTACCAACAAAAAACATCAAAATAGGAGAGTTTCAGTATTCGCCCACAATCACAAAAATAAGCATTGACTGACCTGTGGCTGAAGCAAAGATTAGTCTGATTCTAACATACAAATGTAAATACATAATTGCAAAAATAATTTTAAGTACATTTTTGGGCAATAAAAAACTTAATAAAAAACCTTATATTTGACATACATATTCTTTGGTTTTCAGCAGCCTCGAAGAATTTTCACAATGGAGATGAATGTAATTTTAGCCATTTTACAAATCATGCTCAGGATTTTGTTTTCCTAGTGCCGTGTTTCTTGTCTTTTTAAAGCAGTTTTTGCACAACAGTAGCTTAAAGCTATGGCTCTTACATTCTCTTGGCCTCCTTTTGTGCTGCCTGTGAATGCCCTGTTGGCATCCCCTATTTGTTCTTCAATCTACAAAGGTCAACACACTGAGATGACTCCTACAGATCTGAGGCTCACTCTTCATTCTGCAATGAGTCATTTTCTATGTGTGATTTGTTCATATTTTTATTAAAGAAAGTTTTTAAAAGCTGGATAGGCATTTTTTTTCTCCTTTCATTTCTTTGTATTTAAAATGTTTTACTGTAAAATCACACATTTATCCTACTCCACTTATGTAGCTTTCTCTTGGAATCATTTCACTTGAACCCACTTGCCTTCTATATAAACATTCAAGCTTCTTGAGTCTACCCTTAATAATTAACTTCAGTTATTAATTGATTTCTATGCACTCATTTTTTCCTGTTTTTCCTCAAGTCAATCACTCAGTGCTTTCATAATTTACCCCCGGCCAAATTTCTTCTTATGTCTCTTTCTTCGTGTAATATGGTCATTGACACAATATATTCTAAATTCTACCCCCAAAACATTAATAAAGTCCTAATTAGACCAAAATCTAAAAGATAGTTTTCCTCCCTGTATTTTCCTGCTTGGTGTCAGAGATAACAAAAAAAGTAAAATTAATTGCTCAATAATGCTTATCCTTGTATCTAAACATATTCAGTTTAACAATATATATATGTGTATGTGTGTACATATGCATAACACATACTTTTCTAATTTCTCTTTAATGTTTAATTCTGCTTTAAAAAATCTTGTGGCTATAACCAACACAACTCAAATGCTAACTCATACTGTATATAACATAATAAATTCTGTTCATATTGACTCAAGATGATCTTCTTTGAGGAATAAGAAACCAGATGCAGTGAGTTTTACTAGGATACATCAAGATAATTAGACGTTGTCTATACTCTAAGATACCTTTGATTTCAAAAGAAGACTATGAAAATAAATACAATACTTGGCAGCATACAAATGTCCTAAAGAACTGAGTGAATACATACAAGTGTTAAGGAGAGGGAAGAATTTCAAACAGCAGCAGACATCAGGAAATATTTTATGTATTGGTAAATTTGGGGCTGTACCAAAATGATGCTCTGATTTTGACAAGGAGAAAAAACATGAGATGTGCAAGAAAGACAAAGGTACCATGTCTGAAAAATATGGAGTATGTTTAAAGGACAAGGACCGGAGCCCTATTTAATTGGTACATGTAAGGTAGCGTGGGAGTTAAGTACAAAAAAGTAAGAAAAAATGATCAGAGAAAGCACCTGGAATGAGAGACCCAATTTCTCCTTTTAATTGCTAAATTATAGCTGTGGAGTTTAAAAAAATTGTTGGAAAATTTGAATGAAGGTTTTTGCTGCGTCTTTCCTCCTGGCATTGAAAGACAGGAAGGTTGGTTTTAACCAGAACCAAGAAAGTGAATGCCAGTAATTTTTAACGGAGAGGGAAAATGGAGGCCAACCTTTTTGACACATTCAGGTCTCCCTGAGAGCTGAGCAATCAGAGAAACTGACACATATATGAATGGTGCACCTTAATCTTGGAGTTCAGTATCTTTCTCTTCCTCTGAGCCAGGGAAAAACATATACAAAAGTGGATATCTGTGAATAGAAAAGAGTCTGTCTTTAAACCTGAGTTTAGAATCTCTTGTGTATTTCCAGAATTTAGAACAGGAGGTAACTCAAGAAGAATCTGAAATTACATGTATATAAGATTGTGTAATATTATTATGCATTAGACATGTTTATGATTTATCATTTGGTAGTGCTCAAACTATGTACCACTGTGACTTTGTCACCACCTGGTGACAGATTGTTAAAACTTTAGATTTGTTGAATAAGCACTAATTTACAAAATTGTATATAACACTGTAAAACAGCATCACAGATGGAAGTTAAATGGAAGTTAAAATCTGTGGACACGACATTTCTGTTACCAAGGAAACATGAAAGAAGACAGAGCATAATTTTACATGACATCTTTTCTGCCCTCTTGGATTCTACTTTTTGTTGTTAAATTATCTTCTACTATGATAAATTTGCAAGACAAAAGTTGGGGTTACAGAGAAGGACATATAGGACTTTTTCTTGTATGTAATTAATAATCCATCTATAAAGATAGTCTATCCATAAAAGATGGAAGGCAGAACAGAGTAATACGAAAAACAATTTAGTTTTGTGGAAAAAAGGAAGAGATCACTATGAGATGAAAAAGCAAATCTTAGCTGAGAAAGTGAGATGTGACCTGGCGCTTGAAGGAATAGAATACGTTTAGGCCATTTCAAGAGAGCGTGAAGGACAGATGCATCGGTGTGAAGTTGACTGTGTGTAATGTGAGATAGCTGAGTAAGTTGAGTAAGCAAGCCTGTTTTTCATGTATGTATGTGTGTGTATATATATGTATATTTTCTCATCACAAGATATAAATTATAAGACTTCTCCTTTTTTATATTTGTTGTTATATTACCTTTAATGTCAACTGCAGTGTTGTATTAATATATATATTTCATTTCTCTATTTTTATTTTTTAGGCTAGTGAAGTGAAGCAGTGGGAATGAAAAAGGAACAAAGAAATCTGTAACTGGTTGTGATCAATTAGTTGTAAACACCACTGCACTCAGACCAGCTGTGTTTTATATTTATTAGCTACCTGAGCAATATTTGCTAAATTCAAGAAAAAAAAAAGGTAGCAAGGGAAAGAAGAAGAAGCAAGCGAGGTCATATCGTAGAGGGTCTGGAACAGCAAAATGAAAAATGTTAACTTGTCTATCCTTTTCAAAGATGAAAAACTTTGGTTTTGATAATACAGACAGATAGACATAATCGTTACACCTTTCTTCAAGTTTTTAATAGTTGTTTGTCCGCCCTAAATAGATAATGTCAATTTGATGGTTATAAGTCACGTTCTCCACTATTTATATGTTCATTAATATATGTGATTTTGCCAATAATTACATGCAGAAATGCCTTAAATTTCCCACATAGTTGTAAGTTTACTAGAAGAAAGTTATTCATAAAGAGGAGAATCTTGATAAAGCACAGTGGCTGTGCATAAAAACTTTAGGACCAAGGTGAATACAAATGTTTCCACTCAACAACCCAGCAAGTCAGAATGAAAGTAGCTCTTTCCTTCCTCCCCTCTTGAAGTTTCACACTGTAATAAGGTTATGCTGGGTGAAGCTGGGAATAGCAAAAAAAAAAAAAAAAAAAAAACAACTTTGCAAGCATTCTCACAGAAGGTCTGGATTCTCATCCTAAGGTTACAAACAGTTAAGTCTCACTTTTATAGCCTGCATTTTATTAAAGAGTAATACTTATTGTATTTTACTAATAAGTAGTACTTATTGATATTAGAGATGACTCTCAAACATCATTCCTTTGTGAATTGGGCTTTTATTTATTTTTATGAAGACTGAAAAGTTACTAAGACATCTCTAAGCAGTCAACCTCAAACCTCATCAGAGGAAGATTCTACCAGATCTGCTAAATAGAGTGTTCCAGGAAGACGTGATTGCATTGGATTCTGCTCACCTACCCCTTCCTTCTTAGAGGTGGAGAGGATGAAGAAGGTAATTCATGCATTTGATACACACTCCATAAGGGCATGTGACATTTGTGAAGTAGAAAAATATTCTGTCAATAGCCATCAGGTTTCCAAAACACCAGCCTCCCAAGCTAAACACATGAATTCTTTCTGGCATTTTTAGTTTCACCAAAACAATTGAAATAGAATTCAAATCACAAAGGGAAGAAAAACTTATTGCTCCCAAAATAAACTTCCCCTTCACCAGAATGTTCTTATGTACCTGTTACTTACACATTGAGCATGTGGCAGCCTTTAATAATCTTACTTTACTGTGCCTCAAACCATTCAGTTGAAGCATAGTAGCTTATATTAAAGCCCAGAGACGGTTCAATCCTTATTCTTTTAGAATTATTCTTCCACAGTGATATGAAGTAGGAAAAGCTGACCTTCTGTCTTAGAAAGTTGGATTCTTAAACTGATTTGGGACATTGGCTTTAAATTAGAGCAAACTGTCTCATGAAAACAAAATAAAAATGCAACAAACACTTTGTGAACTGTGATTAAGTTTTCAGGTTAGCATTATTTAATAGCAGAATTACTAGCACAAACATTAAAACAGGAAAACAGGAGGACAGAGGATAAAGGCCGAAATCTCTCTATTTAAAATCTGCAAAATGTTCACCAAATATGTCTTAATTCTCCCCTTACTCAGCCTAGTGCCCTCCAAATGACCTGAGAAAATCGATACCTTTACCCTTAAAGATAATAAAGAAAATATTACCGTTTGGGGAAGGGGGTACGTAGAATAGTCTATTCTTTCATAATATTTTGCAATTCTTTTTAATATTTGGATCCGGGCTAAAAGAGCTGTCAGTATCAAGGACAGAAAGATGAGTGGCCAAGCCCATGGTGTCCCTCCTCACTCCCACATAAAGTCCTAAGTGTGCCTTGCATTACTTCCAGTCATATGCAGTTGGGCAAAGCAAGTCATGGCAAAGCCTGGTGACGGTTAAGTTAGGAAGTATTCTCCGTCATGGAGGCACTGCAAATTCCATGGCCATGGCTAGTGACATGCATTTCTCTCATAAAAATATAATTAGGAAGAACAATACAATCATGTATTATTGTCTTTTGATCATGAAACCAGCAAATAATATGCTACAAAACTAAAGAGAATTCCCATGTGAGACACTTGATTTGACATTTCCTAGAGATCTACAATTGCTAGCAAATGTGAAAATAATTAATATTCGGTATTAGATATTGAGTATGTGACATTGAAATCATATATCATAAAGAAGGTGGTTTTTTAGGTCTAAATGTTCTTAGTGTGAGTCACAGAGTCATTTGCCAAGACAGAACAGTAATACATTTGAATGGACGGGAAAGAGGCTAGCTGGCAGCCTAGCAGGCAGTGTTTTTTTTGACGCTTTCCATGTGCAGAGACCAAGTCAAAAGAAGATTCAGGGCATTTCCATGCCCAAGTTTTGAACAATTCGTAGATCTGCCTCTCCAAGCAAGAAACATTTTAATTAAAAAATCAGCTCTTGACTATTAATATAAATGGCAATATCCTCCTAGATTATTATTAAAATTCATATGCTAATTTTAACTCAAAATTAATGAAAAAAAGGAAAAAAGACTGAAACAATGGTTTGTGCAGATAAGGAGATTTCTGTTTCCCATTGAGATTGGCACAATGCAAAAAAACTGTTATTCAAATTAATGTAGAGCTGATACCTTCATTTCTTTTAAAATTTGATTATTAATTTGCTATGACTTTATGTCCATGACAAAACTCATCTTGTAATTTAATTGCTATTGTAATGGTATTAAGAGGTGATTAGATCATGAGGAATCCATCTTGATGAATGAATTAATGCCTTTATTGAGAGAGTGACTTAGTTATCATAAGAGTTTGGCCTCCTTTTCCTCTCTTGTTCTTTTGCTTGCTCTCTTGCCCTTCTACCATGTTATGAAACAGTAAGAAGACCCTCACCAGATGCCAAGCAGATGCTAGCACTGTGCTCTTGGACTTCCCAGCCTCTAGAACCATGAGCCAAATCAGCTTCTGTTTTTCACAAGTTCCCTAGTGTGTGGTATGCTATTATAACAGCAGAAAATGGACTATGACATAATTGTTTACATACAACTGTGAGATAGAAGGCTTTCTAGAAAGCTTTGGGTATAACTTTTCAAACTGAGTTTCCATTGTAAAATTTATCTTCGTGTATTAATTTAAAACAGTTGCAAGTAGCAAAGATAATTGGGTCAGAATCCTGAAAAGCACAAATTGTGTAATATATTGAGAAAAAAAATGGACCTCTTATAACAATAGTGTGTAAAACATAAAGCCCATCTTTATAAATAGGTACTAATTTAAAAAATTCAGGAATTGTTCATGAAAATACATTCCATTTATTAAGTCTATATTATCTAATATATCCTAGCTATATCTTTCTTTAGTATTTAAGAAATAGCCACGGCCATTTTCAAACAAATGTTTTACTCTATAAAAACATTCATCTACAGTTTATGCTATGTCACAATTATCATGAAAATAGATTAGTAAAAATTTCCTTTTCTAACAGTAAGTGAAAAGAAACTGAATGAGCTGACTTAACATTTAAACCACATGAATTGAAATGTCCATTAAGATTATGGGTAAATCCAACAATACTATGAAAACCTGCTAACCCAGAATTTTGTCTGATTAACTTCCTCCAAGTTAATCCTCCAACAGTTCTTCTAAGACATTCATCTATTATCTATATAGCTCTGCCCTTTGTCCTTCCTCTCTCCATTTCTGTTGGAAAACATCTAACTATCCAGATTTGTCTTAGTTTTTGTTATCAGTTTGGTCGCTGACCAAGGGAATACAAAAATAATCTTATAGCAGGAAATTGTCCACCAAAACAGTCAGCCAGGTTCTTGCCCAGATTGAACTCTAAGTACCTGGTTCATTGTGTTTTGACCTTTATTACATACTTCTTTGATTTCTTTGCCAGTGACAACCACGACCTAGAAGTAATGTCACTGTTTGTTACTGATTTCCACATTCTTTTCAAAATCTGAAATCTGAGCTAGATCTCTGCTACAATATTCTAACTCCCTGATTGGCTTTGGCTGCACAATGCAAGGACAGTTAGTTAATTATTGCCAATATTATTAAACTCTAACACAGATATGCTCACTAAATTTCCACCTGTTATCCACTCTCACCTTCCTCCCACACTACTCTGCCCTCCTCTTTTCTACTAATACTAGTTTTACAGCATGGCACATTTAGTGCATTTCAATAGGCTCTTATTATATCTGAGTCTAAATAATCCTTAACTTGGCACATCTAACTTAAATTAAATAGCTGTGGGAATAGCTATGGTCATGAAATATGGCCAGAAACGAAAATAATCTTATAATAATCTCTGAATATATTATTTGACCAATTTAGATTCAACAGCAATTATGAAAAATAATAGCCTGTGTCATATTATTTAGAACACCAGCATCTTGATATTCAACATATTCTTAACATTTCTTTCAGCAACAATATACTTAACATTAATAATTCGAGTGGCATTTCTAAAAAATGTCAAGAGACATATTGAATCATTACCCAGAAGTTGTGTTGTGTGTGCTCTTAAAAATTTCAGATGAAGAAAGTAAAAGGTTTTAAATTAGGCAGCATTAAAAATTTTAACCATTCTAATGTATAATAGTATGTTAATGCATAAGGCCAATTTTCATTATATGTGTATGAAAATCATGCCTTTTGTTGCATCTATGTATGCAGCTATGGTTTCCACAAATGCTACACTTTTAGTAGACCAGAGCTTAACTGGGGGAAAAATAGGGAAAAAATTCCACATCATAGAATAATAGTATACATATTTCTTGGAGCCAGAAAGAAGATGTTTTAGGAGATGAGATGATTAATGATGATACCAGACTATGAGAACTAAATATAAAGAAATGAAATCAAGAACATTCTTAATAAAGAATATATGTTTATGATAATGTGATATACTGGAAAATTTGATGAAGCTCCAATACAAAGCAAAGAGCAATTCTGCATAAATTATAATAAACATTTATTAAGATGCAGATTTAAGCTTATAAAATTAGGGCAATAGTATTCTGGGATGAAAAAATAAACAGAGTAGCAAAATGAGTTAAGAAAGAGGTTCTAATGAAAACACTGCACGTCTTGATAACCAAGTAGTTAGCATTTTAATGGCCATGGGGAATAGGAGGTAAGGATTTGGTCCCAGATGAGATGACTGGTTGACATTTAGACTTTCCACAAAAACCCAGGATTTTGAGGCTACATCCTCAATGAGCAGGTAGACTAGAAAAGCTGCCCACCTGTCCAGCAGATAAAGACAACAGGAAGACTTGAGTATCTTGACTTGCTCTCTAGGTAGAAACTGTGTGGTCTGTCATGAGATTGTGTGATCTTAGATGTGCTATTAAAAAAGTTTCAGGTTCTAATGTGTACTATCTGCAAGTCACAGAAAACTCTGGGCTGGAAATTAACATTAAAAAGTGGTCCCAGCCTTACAATTCTCATAATTAATTAGCAGAAGCAAATAAAAACTTTTCATAAGGGGAAAACATTCAAGCTAGGCCTCACAGTTACTTAAAATTGATCTTACATAAGAAACAACAAGATTATAACTCAAAAACCCCATGTAATGCATTATAAAGATTATAAATAAATGTTAAATAGCACAAACATAAAGTATTATAATATGAGAAAAAACAATTCACATATCAAATGACCAAATTTATTTCAAAAAAGAAAAAATGACACAAGAAATAAAAATTTTAGTTAATAAAATGAAAATGTCAATTGATAGTTAAATAACAGATTTAAAATATTGAAAAAGTTAATGAACTAGAAAAATAGATGAGATGAAATTATCTAGAATGTGTATGGTAACAAAGTTCTAGTATATATAGAAAAAAATGTAGATTTTACGGAAGGAATAGGAACCCTTCTATTTATCAAAACAGTGGGCTGCGTAATGATAATACAGTACACATCTACATGCTTAAATGGCCACAGCTCTAGAGTAAATTTTATCGTTTAAGTTGCCAAGATGTTGAAAATATTAAATCCAAAACTATCTGATAATCACAGTTCCTGAAGTATGTTTAACCTCAGGAGATACCTGCTTAATGTAATGATCAATTATCCCTCCAATTTCAATGTATACAGCTAAGATTCAAGACAGAAATAAGAGCTGAGCAAAGACACTATATAAGAAGGAAAAGAGCATTTTTTTTTTTTAGGACTTGGGGTCATTATTTCAACCTAGAAAGTAACTTGCAAAGCTTCTCTTGATATCTTGGAGGATGTGTTCATGAAAATGCAATTTAGCAAATAGCCATATTAGTGTATCTTAGTATAATGCCGCTTAATTTTTTCACGAATAAACAGAGAAGATACATATGTTCTTATTTATCATAATGGCAGTAATATTGAAGTCGCAAATTTCACATTGCTACTTATAATATATTTTAAAGGAAGAAAATAAACCCAAGAAAATCTTACTGTTTACCTTGATGGCACAAATTACAAATTCCCCGAGGCGAAGCCTCACAGCCATGTGGAATTAAAAGAGGAGTTAAGTTATTTGTTATGCATCTGTGGTAAATGTGGGGGGTTTTTTGGCATTTATTTGCAGAGCCATACAGGGGTACACGTTTCTCTCCTTTAACTTATTTCATTAGACTAGAGTAAGCATTTCCCAAAAATACTGACCAAAAGCTCATAGTTTTTCTTAGGGAATTCAAGACGTTCATGGCAAGAATTAAAATTGAGTCAAGTTTCTGAGGAAGATTTTAGTTAAAAGGAAACACCCTGACTGACCTCCCCAACCAACCAACGATGTAACCAGAGTTATAATGTGTTCCGCAGTCCTTTGCACAACAAACCATTCATTATATTGATCGTAGCATGTTATTTCAGGAATTCAGAGCAATGAATCAATGATATGATGACGAACTTTGTGAATTATATCAGTATAAGTGCAAAAACAATTGCAGGGATATTAGATGTCTTGCTACAAAACGCTCTTCTTGGTAAATGTAGTAGAATATAAATGACTCCTATGAAGTGTTGAAAGCTTTACTCTTTCCTCTGCCCTCCCCAAACTGAATGCTGATTGAGTGTGGTTCCTTCTCCTCTCTCACAAGTCATCTTCTCTAGGTTGTGTGCTATAGTATAGAAAAAAGGAAAAGTATTTGAGGAAAAGTGGTATATTGGACAGGCCTGGGGAAGGAGGATTTCAGTCAGAAGAAAGAGCTGAAATATATAAAGAGGAATTTTAGGATGATTGCTCTAGTTACGTAATATCTTCTGAGTGTTTGAAAAACATGGTGAAGGCATTCACTAAATTTCATCAAATCTAAGGGGCCACTGATTAAAAGAAATCACATTACATATCACTAAAAAAAGCAAAGGCTGCCCTTTAAACTTTTAAAACACACTATTAATAGATTTTAAGAGATGTCTAAATGTGGAAAATGTCCATGAAATTCAGTAAGTTCATTCAAAATTGCTTTTTGTTGATTCCATTGTCTTTCTTTCACAAGGGTGCCATTCTGAAAGTGGGCCACTTGGGAACAGGGTCTATTTCCACATCCCATAATCCTTGAGAAATCCATTCTCCTCAGAAGATGCAGAACTGCAATGGGGAGTGGCAGGATAAACACAGACACCCAGGAGTGCTCAGAAGAAATAGGAAGGCACAGAAAGGGGAATATTCCCTCAGGAGGGACAGTCAAGACTCTGAAACAGCCTGATGGGTGGTGGATTTTGTGCCTGAGGATGCAGTGGTAAGGAGCCAGAGGTGACTGGGAGAAACACTTTGAGGATCTGGTGAGTGGGCAGACACGGATGAGAGAAGTATCATTAGAGTTTATGACTTGGAACCCTTCAATATCATTCAAGAAAAGAGAATGAATTGGGGAATTCATTTACATTATTTTGTATATGTTGAATCATGCTTTTTAAAATGAGATCTACCTGAATTTGCATTCTGAGATCAGATTACTGCAAAAAACATAACCTATTTCCTAGACACGTACACACACACACACACATACCTACACACACACACACGCACACACACACACACACACCCCTATATATACGGGATAAAGTCAAAGAAAACAGAGAAACCTGGAAATCAAAGATAATTTTATAGTAAATTGTTTAAATTACAGTTTATAAAATACAAATTATACACAGCCCTTTTTAAAAAAAATTAAATGTCCCTTTTTCTATCTCATCAACTTCTCTTTTGCACTACAGCTATTTTGAAAAATGGCCACATTTGCAATACAACCCTGTTGGTTTCAGATTCAGCCATGCTGTCACAGCTTAGAATAAAAATATCATTGCACAAGATTATAAAATACAGTGGCAATGAAGCATGACTTATAGGTTATTGTTGAATAATACTGAGTGTTTCCACAAAATGAGAAGAAAAAAACAGGAGACTGGATTTTATTAGACTATATGATATCCGCATGTTCCATCATGAACTTGGTTGCACTTTAAAATGACATCAAATTAAAAAGTAATAAGAAAGTAGTAATTAGTTGTATTGTGAATGCAAACACAGCGAGAAGTTTAATTTCCTATTTGATCTTGGACAATACAATAGAAGAAAATTTCGTTCACGTGCAACAAATCTTCATTAAACGGCCACAGAATACACCCTTAATTCTGGCCAGTCATCTTGCAAATTTGCAAATACCATTCCAGCTAAAAACAAAACAAAACAAAAACTGGGTTAATTAGCATTAAAATCAGGCTAGTGGGCCACAACTAAATTTTTTTTTAAGTAATTTTAAAGGCAAACTTGGGAAAGGGTTTGGGAGAATGCCATGGCAGAAAACAGAAAATGAGCTAAGAAATCTTAATTGCCAGAGTTAGGTTTTCAAGCCTCAGTCAAACAACAGGACCAAGAGGAGTAAATGAATGATTAAGTTCATGGGCTCACAGCCTCCACAGTCAGAAATACACAGTGCTAGCAGAAGAAAGAATGTACTCAGTTACATTGCTCATCTGTGCTTGTGTCAGAGGTATGGTGAACCAGAACAAACTCCATCTTGCGTAGGGGCTGGGTAAAATACAGCCGAGACCTACTGGGCTGCATTCCTGGATGGTTAAGACATTCTAAGTCACAGGATGAGATAGGAGGTCAGCACAAGATACAGGTTGTAAAGACCTTGTTTGTAAAACAGCTTTCAGTAAAGAAGCCAGCCAAAAACCACCAAAACCAAGATGGCAAGGAGATTGACCTCTGGTCGTCCTCAATGCTACACTCCCACTAGCGCCATGACACTTTACAAATGCCATGGCAACATCAGGAAGTCACCCTATATGGTCTGAAAAGGGAAGGCACGAATAATCCACCCCTTGTTTAGCATATAGTCAAGAAATAATCATAAAAATGGACAACTAGCAGCCCTCTGGGCTACTCTGTCTATGGAGTAGCCATTTTTTATTCCTTAACTTTCTTAATAAACTTGCTTTCACTTTACAGACTCACCCTGAATTCTTTCTTATGAGAGATCAAGAACCCTCTCTTGGGGTCTGGATCTAGACCCCTTTCCTGTAACACTCACATGCTGACTCTGACTGCTTTATCCTTGAGAACCCTTAGCATATTAGTCAGAGTTGTTTTAAATCCCTGGTCTGATCATTCCAACATTCCTGTCATATCTGACTTTGGTTCTAATACTTGCTCTGTGATATAGATTGGATAACTGTCCCCACCCATATCTCATGTGAAAATGTAATCCTCAGCGTTGGAGGTGGGGCCTGGTGGGAGTTGTTTGGATCATGAATGGCTTGGGCCATCCCCTCGTTGATACTTGAGCTCTCATTAAAGTGTGTGGCACCTCCTCCCCATCAACTCTCCCACTCTCTCTCTCCCTGACTCCTACTTTCGCCATGTGAAATATGTACTCCAGCTCTGCCTTCTGACATGAACAAAAGCTCCCTGAGGCCTCCGCAGAAGCAGATGCCGCTATGTTTCCTGTAGTCTGCAGAACCATAAGCCAGTTAAACCTCTTTTCTTATAAATGACTCAGTCTCAGGGATCTGTTTACAGCAATGCAAGAATGGCCTAATGTGCTCTGTGTACTCGAGCTTTGTTTTTTGCATTTTAGTGTGCCTTGTAATTTTTTCTTTTGATATCCAGGCATGAGGTACTGGATAAAAGGTATTGCTGCCACAAATAGGCCTTTAGTAACGTGCTGGAAGGGTGTGGGGGGAGAGGAAGCATTCTATAGTCCTGTGATTTGGTCTCAGTGTTTTTGTGTGACTTTGCCTCCGAAATGTAAATTCAAAAGCACGTCTTGGTTCCTCCCTTTCTCCTTAGGTGGAAGAGAATGGCTAGAGGGGGCTCAAGTTGGGCACCTATCATCCCCCAGGGAGGTTACACTCTGATAAAACCCCAGCAAGAGCAGCTGTGATAACTGGCTTCACCTGAGAGCAGGCATTATTAAGAACATGATGCTCTTGAGTATTTCAGTTGCTTCCCTGTCCTTCCCCCTGCATTAATCGTGGAGGTGGGGGGTTTTCTGATGTTCTCCGTGATGACCTGGTAGTACTCCTGGAGGAAAAACTTACAAGTGACTGAGTCCCTCTATAGTTTCTAGCCCTCAGGCTTGTCCAGTGAGCCTGCAGCAATTTGTCCATTATGGTTCTCATTTCCCTACCCCCATACTGGTTCCCTTGGAAGTTTCTGCTCATGTCTTTCTGCTCCATTAAATTATAATTCTCTGTATTAATCTGTGTCCCTAATTTGAGGGCCAGGGATCTGTCTTCACTGGTGGATCTAAGAAGATTTGGTGATTTTTCAGTTTGTTCAACTTTACATTTTTTTGTTAGGAGTGGCAACTTCCAAGCTCATTATCTGTTAGACCATAAACCAGAAGTCCTCAAAGCATTTATCCATAAAGGATACATTTTTAAAATGTATCCTTTCTACACCAGGCCTAAAATTTCTACACCAGGCCTGGCTAATTTTTGTATTTGGGGGTTTAGATACAGGTTTTTACCATGTTTTCCAGGCTGGTCTTGAACTCCTGGGCTCAAGCAATCCACCTACCTTGGCCTCCCAAAGTGCCATCTCCCATTCTTTCTCAACAGTGTTCTTAAGAACTCCTACCATGTCACTGATGTAAAATAATTTTTGGTGGTAGGAGAAAATGGCTGAGTTAACAGCAGTCCATCACTGCTCCTGGAACTAAAAACCAGATGTTTATCTCAAATGAATTGTATCACCTTCATATATTATTTAAAACCATTTGTTACGGCCAAAAGCTAGGTTCAACTGACTTTCAAATCCAACCACGAGACAAATTTCTGGTTTGAAAAAATTTCCTAAACATAAGGAACTATATCTGTGCAACTCATACTCTGGTCTCTGAACTACCATTTACAGATTGAGAAACTTTGTAATGAACAAGATCTCAATTATTTCATCAACAATGATTTACAATTTATATTGAGAAGCACTGTGTTCAAAGTGCTGAAATAGGCATCCACAATTTTCTACCATTCCTCAGAAAATCTCACTAAAATGACAATAAAGAAATACATATCAGAATGAATGTGTGTTGGCACAGATGATGGAAATAAGAACGACTAACAGATAAAGTATTTTATTTTTTTCTGTATATTTAAAGTGAATGAGACCAAATTAAGGGATGGATCAAGTAAGAAAAGATTATAGCCCAGAGAGACAAGAAGAGAAACCTGCAATCCACTGTTTTTTAAGGAAGAGTTTCAGAGTCCTCAGGGGCAGAAACAAGAATTTTGGAGAGCCCAGTAATCAGCAATCTGACTAAGTAATTGGAGAAGTGAACACCTAATGGATAGTATTACTATGCTTTCTCCTATCTTCACCCTTACAAAGTGTTTGGAGGAGACTGGGTTGTGTTTGGTCCAGATAAAACAGAAGAATGTATCTGCTCACTAGAAAATAGTATTGCCAGGTGACAGACAGATTTTAGTGATGTACCAACAGCTTCCGATTTGCTTCCCTCTCATTTTGGCATTGAGTAGGGAGATGCTCCTAAATGTGATATCCTAACATTGTAAGGGTTAGTTGACACTTTCTCCTACATGCCCAAAGCTCAAGTTTAGCTCTCTCAGTCAAAGGAGAGAATGCAATCAATACATGTTGAATTAAGAAATTTGTATCAATGCAAAAAAAATCTGAAAAAAAAAAAAAAAAAAAGAAACAAATATAATTAATAGTGTAGGCTGGGTGTGGTGGTTCACACCTGTAATCCCAGCACTTTGGGAGGCAGAGGCGGGAAGATCATTTGAGTCCAGGAGTTCAAGACTAGCCTGGGCAACATAATGACACCCTGTTTCTACAAAAAAAGAAAAGAAAATTAGCCGACCACGGTGGTGTGTGCCCGCAGTCCCACCTACTTAGGAAGCTGAGGCTGGAAAATGGCTTAAGCCCAGGAGTTTGAAGTTACAATGAGCTCTGCACACCACTGCATTCCAGCCTGGGCAACAGAGTGAGACTCTATCTCAAAAATAAATAAATAAATGTTTAAAGAGAAAAATCCACAATAACATGGCTTCATGTGAGAAATGCAAGAATAGATCAATGTTGAGAAACACTGTAAGATAATGCCCTAGTCAGTCCAGGCTGCTATATCAAAGTACCATAGATTGGATGGCTTACAAAATAGAAATGTCTTTCTCAAAGTTGTGGAGGCTAGAGGTTTGAGATCAGAGTGCCAGTATGATTGAGTTTTGGTGAAGACCCTCTTTGGAGTTTTAGACTGGCAACTAACTTCTCATTGTATCTTCCCATGATGGAAAGAGATCAAGAGAGATCTGTGATGTCTCTTTTAAAGAACACTAATCCCATTCATGATGACCTAATCACCACCTTCCAAAGACCCCACTTCCTAATCCCAGCACACTGGGTGTTAGGATTTCAACACATGACTTTTGAAAGGATACAAATACTCAGTCCATTGCAGAAACAACTAATAGGTCACAAGAGAAAAACATATCATACCAATATATTAATTTTCATTTCTCAAAGAAAAAAAATCTAATGAAAGAAAAACAGTCACACTATTAAAATGATTATATAAAACATAAAGGCAAAGTTATACATAAAAGCATTCACACTGAATTTAAGAACAAGAGAACACCAACTAAAAAAAATCACTTTTAACACTATTCTGTAATTATAGCTCAGGCAATTGTAAAATAAATAATATATAACAAATGCAATAAAAATTGTAGAGAATGTACTGTCTAAAATAAAGTATTTTCTCTGTAGGTTACATGCAGGGTTCTATATATTTTTGTTATATAAAGGTCACTAATCCTCTCATTCAAATTTTCTGTATCCTTAAGAATTTTTTGTGCTAGATTAATTTGTTTCTGTTTGATAGGTATTTAAAAATATCCAAAATGGTGGTAAATTTGACAGTTTTACATTTTATATCTATCAGTTGTGCTTTAAAATCTCTTTATGTTGTCAAGTTCATGAAAGTTCATATCTTCTTGAAAGTAACTGCTTTCGTTATTATATAATTTACTTTCTAATTTAGCCCTAATAATGTGTTTTGAGTTATTTTCTATTTTTCTTTATATTAATGTTTCTGCCACAGGTATCCTTGGTTTAATGTTTTACTAACTTTTTCTATTTAATATTTGAATTTTATTTTCTGTTGGGCATGTCTTTGAAAGCATTTATTATTTTACTTTTATTGTTTTATCTAGATTCATTTCTAACTTCTTATTCTATTTTTAGATTACTACCTGTTTTTCTTTGCTTCTTTATTTTCTTCTCTCTTATATTCTGTTGAATTAATAAAGTTATTTTTATACTCCAGGTTTTTGCCTCTGTTATCTGGGAAGCTATATACTGCATTTACATTCTCTTAGTACATTAATTTTCAAATACATAAAATATATATTTTTCCTATATATTTGAAATGGTTGTTTAGAAAGGCTTATTTTTCTTAAAATAAAGAAATTTATGTTTTGAATTCTGCTTGACTTTTTCTTTCTCTCATTATCCCCCTTTCCTATCTAAAAATTTGGATATTTCTTCTACTTGATTGTCTGTAGCCCCCAGTCAAGAACTAGGTTTTGGATCCTGTTCCGTGAAGATATGGGGATATCTATATACCTATTCATGAGTACGAGCTACTTTTTCCCACTTTCTTGTCATCAGAATTTGTCTTTGTCTCCTGGCTTATATAGGCCCAGAGTTCCTCGTGAAGTTGTGAACTCAAGCAGTTTCGGTTATTCCAGCCTTTCTTGAATATTTTTAAGGACCTGTCCAACCCCTGACTTTAGGCATAGGCCTACGTCGTGTTAGGCCAGTGTATATCAAACACTTTTAGATCTTGTTCCCTGGTAGGAGCCATGTTCCTGGCTGCAACTTCCTGCATCTCTTATAGATTTAAGGTTTCTGTGCTCTGCAACTACAGAGATGTTTACCTTCTTCACGTGGCTAGACATATCCTATTGACTATCTCATGCCGATTATATCTATTATTGTTCTATGTTGATAGTACAGGGAAGGAAACATATGACAAAACTAAATTCATTGTGTTATATTTACAACAAGCATTTATTGATTTGTTAATCTCATAATATTTCTTACCTCGAAAAATCCTGTAATCTGATAAATTGACCAATCTATGCTCCCTTGCCACAAATTCACAGGTTTTCCTCTTTAGGGTCACTTCATTAACACCCAGAAAAAAATCTATTATTTTTCAGAAATAATCAGTTATCAATAAAGAATTATAACTGCCATACTCCATGGTAACAGCCCTCTGATTCTTTTAGGAAACACTCTTTAGGAAAAAAAGAGGAGAGCAAAAGAACAAGAAAAAATCTCAAATTCCCGAATGTTGCAAATTTGAAGGACCATCCGGTTTGTTAAAATGGGATCATAGTATTGCTATTCATTTTCCAGACTTGTAACTTTTATTGCCATCACTCTCATTAAAAAGCATATAATTGAGTGTTCCTTTGGTATTTGGCACTGTTCTAGGTGTTGTAGTATTTAGCTAAGGAATTAATGAACAGTGGAAGCAAATCAGTACATGAGATCTTTCTCTCCAAGAAATAGCCAAAATGTACCCAGGGCAGCTTTTTGGAATTCAGATAGCGCAATACAATATAAAATACTGTCAGTCCCCTCACCTCTGTGGCAAGTATTGTAGCCCAATGACAGAGCATTTTTCAATGTTGCATTTATTATTTATTGAATAATTAATTCAGTGAATGCTTAGTGAACACCTATTTTGGGACAAACACTCTACCAGATGGAATGACAGTATCAGTTTCTCTGATATGCATCACTTTGATCACTCCTAGTATTATGCCTAGCTTAATGGTAAGTGCTCAGTGGATGCCTGTTGAAATTAATCAGTGACTGTAATCCTAGCAGTTTGGGAGGCTGAGGTGGGCAAATTAATTGAGGTTAGGAGCTCAAGACCAGCCTGGCCAACACGGTGAAACCCTGTCTCTACTAAAAATACAAAAATCAGCTGGGTGTGGTGGAACATGCCTGTAATCCCAGCTACTCAGGAGGTTGAGGTAGGAGAATGGCTTGAATCTGGGAGGCAGAAGTTACAGTGAGCCGAGAACATGCCACTGCACTCCAGCCTGGGTGACAGAGTGAGTGAGACTCTCCATCTCAAACACACACACACACACACACACACACACACACACACACACAGAAATTAATGAATGAATCAATACATGAATATAATTAAGTGCCTTTAAAAGAAAAAACCAATACAAATTCTGTATGTGGTTTTATTTTCCTAACCAGTAGGCTAACCTCTTACATTTGTAGTGCAAAGTTATCACATGTCCACTGTGATAAATTAATTTACTCATTAACCACTCCATGTGGCTCATACTTCCATAGTTTCCTTCTGCTTAGTGAGTTGCAATCAAAGCAATGTGTACAGAAATAACGTGGTGTGTAGAAGTAGTCACCTACACAAGGCTCAGTGTCCCCTTTTCATTTCCTAACCACTAGATTTGTAACAAGGTGGACCTGGAAGCCATGTGATGAAGAAGATGGAACCAGCCAGCAGAATGAGAGGATCTCCAAATCCCTACTGGGAGGAGTCTCATTCAAGCAGGAAGGCTCACATCTGCCTTTGTTAAGTAAGCCAGAAACAGACTTTTACTGTGCTAAGCAACTGAGATTTTAGACTTCATCTGGTACAGCTAGCACTGATACCTTCCTAGTAGGTCATTCCTCAAAAACGAGTTCATATGAGAGTGTAAGAATTAGGCCATTGATCTCTTCCTTGTAATATGTATATATTGACATCTGGGACAGACAAAACTACAGTGGCAGTAAAATGATCAGTGGTTGCCAGGGGTTAGACGTGTGAGAGAGGGATGAGTCATCACTGCATGGAGCATTTTTAGGACAGTGAAACTATCCTGTTTATTACTAGAATAGTAGAAACATGTCAAATAAACATTTGCCTAAACCCATAGAATGAACAGCACCAAGAATGAACCCTAATGTAAACTATGAGCTTTGGGTGATATTGATGTGCCAATATAGGATCATTGATTGGAACACATATTTTACTCTGATGTGAGATGTTGTACTGGGGTAGACCGTGCGTATGGAAGGCAGGAGTATATATGGAAACTCTACTTTCGGCCCAATTTTGCTGTGACACCAAAACTGTTCTAAAACATAAAGTCTTTTTTAAAGCATATATTATTTCATTGTATAGTAACTCAGAATTAAAATCTTTGTATGCCTATTTTTTTTCTTATTTTCTTGCAACAAACACCCATTGGAGACTGTATTCCATAGAAAATTCAGAGGAATGGTGCAAATAAAGAAGAGAGATTGACAGTTTCATTGAGTTATGTGCATTGGTCATTATGTGTTTTATTTTCTTTTAAATAAAACAAGGCATTACTAATGCGAGAGTTGTAGGGAAGATCTGGTATTGTAACAAGAGTTTTGACGCCAGTTTTGCCATCAAAACAAATTTGAGGACATTTTAGCCATTGAATTGCCATTAATTTCTGTCAAGTTTGGTCACTAACTGGAAGAAAATGTGAGAGATGGTGAACTGCTCATTAAACATAGTGTGGTGTTTATTTTCTCTTGGCTTTTGCTCATAGTATTTTTTTTCTGCCTGGAACAACTTTGCCTGCTTTTTCACTTGGTGACTGACTCTTCATTTTGTTTCAGGAAGCACCTTCTCAGCTAACCCTTCAAGATCGAGCTAAGTGACTTTTGCAGACTGAAATTATCTTTTTCTGCCTCTTCCACCCATGTATCGATGGCAAAGGCTGTGTCTTACTCATCTTTCAATTCCAAGTACCTAACATGATGTTTGCTACTTATACCTGGGTCTTAATAAAATGTATGCATGACTCAAAGAGCTCAACAAGGGAGAGGAATCCAAGAATGTGAGTTGGAAAGTAAAACAGATCACCTGGCTTTGAAAAGATAAGGCTGGTTTTCTACAGTAGCGTGGAGGAGGCAATGTATTTCAGACAGAGGGAAAGGTATACTTAAGGGTGTGCAGGAGGAGAATAAATATGTAAAGAGGCTTTGGGAACCATCGTGTGAATGGGATAAAAGGTATATGTATGTTAGCGGGAATGCATAGGTCCAAAAGGTAGATTATGAGCAGACTGTCGAGATCCTTGAATTGTTTACCAGGTTAGGCCATTTGGCCATCATTTGATTAGAAATGGAGATGCATTTAACACGTTTTGAGGAGGAAAGTGACATCTCTAGTTTCATGATTCTAGGAATTATGTAAGGAGAGATCGTACTTGCATGTCAAGAACAAGATTAAAAGGGAGGAAGCATGGGACACATATCAAAGGGGATAAGTTGCAGGGCTTAGTGATTGATTTTGTTTTTTAATGAAGAGAAGGCAGTCAACAATGACACCAAGTTTCCAATTCTGGGCACTCAGAAAATAATTGCCGTGGTGTGTCAGTTGGGGATATGTTCAGCGGCAAGTAACAGGAAACCTAATTTGCAGCAGCTTTAACAACTGGCAGCTTACTTTCCCTTAGTCCAAGCAGTCTGAGTCGAGTGATTTTTGACATTGATTCAGTAGCTGAACAAGGAGAGAGACTCAGAATCTATGTGATTCTCCTGGTCTTTCCTGCTAAGCATAGATGGACGCTGGTGTTAGGCAACCATTTGCATCTGAGACAAGGAGAAGGGAGAAAGGCATTCCAGTAGCACCAACAGTCCTTTTTTAGCAAATACAAAAGAACTTTTTCATAAACAATACCTCAGCTGGCTTCAACCGTGTCTCATTGTCTAAAACTATATTATCTGGCCATATCTTGCTACATGCGGAGACTGAGCAAGAGAGTTTTAAAAATCTGTAGCCTTCAAAGTTTAAGGTAATGATTTAGGAGATAAAAAGAAATTATTTAGGCAGATAGTGAGGGTAAGAGAGTCCTCAGTCAGGTTTTCCTTTTAACGAAAAGCAGCCCCCAAATCATTGCTTTTCTAACAAACAGCAGCCTGAAAATTCGAGCGGCAGACAGAGAAAAGCAAGCTGCAAGATTGCACACATAATGCCAGAAGCTTTGCCAATAGGAAAAGGCAACCTGGGGCCTAGGCATATTCAACATGATGGCTTAATCTTCCCTTTTCTTTGTCAACCATGTGTACAGTAAGGAACAGACAACCTGGTGTCCGGCAGGTAGAGAACCCATCTGGATAATAAAAGATTAGGGTGGAGTGTCCAGCTTCTTCATGTGCTATGTAAATGGCACACCTGGTCTAAGCAATCTTTGGGCCTATGTAAATCAGACAGCACCTCCTCCAACCAGTCTATAAAACCCCTGTGCATTTCACCATGGACTGGAAGACCCACTGGTGACCCTCTCTCAATGCAGGAGAGAGAGCTATTCTCTTTTCTCTTTCTTTCGCCTATTAAACTTCCGCTCTTAAACTCACTTCTTGTGTGTCCCCGTCCTTGATCTCCCCGGCGTGAGATGACAAACCTTGGGTATTTACCCCAGACAATGACGCCGCTTCAGTAACAGGGAAAAGGGTGTTGAAAACGAAAGTTCAGTTAGATAGACCCACAGCATCTACCATAGTTATTTAAGTTTAAATAAGAGATTCGAGTTTAAGATATTTTCATGGGATGATGATAATTTAAACAGCATGGACTAAGAGATATCTGAGACTCTAACAGGTTAGAGAAAAGCTGACAGGATATCCAGGTATATACTAAAAGTATTTTCTGTAAACTATCCTAGATGTCCCACAAATCAGCTGCATCTGTATTGACAGCATTCATCAATTCTCTCTGAGTATTGGGAAAGAGAGCAGAGTACAGCTAAAGCATTGCTGTGCAATGTGAACATAATATGAGTTACATAGGTAAGTTTATATTTCTAAGTAGCCATATTTTTAAAAAGTTAGAAGGAAAAAATAATTTTGCCATTATATTTTATTGAACCAACATATACCAATTATAGTGATTTCAAGATGTAATCAATATAAAAACAATTATGGTTTTCATTGTTTTTATCTTTTTTTTTGCGATGAAGTCTCACTCTTGTTACCCAGGCTGGAGTAAAATGGCACGATCTCATCTCACTGCAACTTCCACCTCCCGAGCTCAAGTGATTCTCCTGCCTCAGCCTCCCAAATAGCTGGGATTACAAGGATGCACCACCATGCCCAGCTAATTTTTTGTATTTTTAGTAGAGATGGGATTTTACCAAGTTGGTCAGGCTGGTCTTGAACTCCTGACCTTAGGTGATCCACCAGCCTCGGCCTCCCAAAGTGCCAGGATTACAGGCGTAAGCCACCGTGTCCGGCCTCTTTATCTTAAGTTTTCAATATCCTGTATGTATTTCGTACTCATAGCATATATCAGTTTGGACCAGCTATATTCCAAGAACTCATTAAGCACACATGGCTAGTGACTATTGTGTTGGACAGCATAGCTTTAAACTGTTATTTTAAAAATCGTAAGAAAACCAGAGGAAAAGAGAAAATGTTAAGCCATTTCCATACTAAGAAGAAAAAAAAAAGAATGGGAAAGTAGTCTGAATTCTATTTTAAATAAATCCAGTCTTAGTCTTTGTTTCTTATGTATTTCTATCTCACAAAGATAGAGTTGGGAGGGTAACAATTTTCTTGATACTTTAAAAGTAGTTCCACAATGGTCTTACTTTGCATATAGTGTTTGGGGAAGGCAGATTGAACAAAACTTTAGAGACCATGATGGTCACGATGTTTCCAGAATAAGCACTTCTGTTTATCAGGCAACAGGGTTGACTGCCAACAGTGTTCTCTTGGATTACTAGGTGAATTTCAACACTTTAGTCTGAAAATGGATGTAAAGGATCTTCATTAATACTACGAAGAAAACAACAGAAGACAATACATTTCTTTAAAAGTCAGTGGTAGGTGGACCTTAAAGTCTTTGCAGATGGAATTTGATTCATGTTACTTATTAGTTTGCAAGAGATCGCCCACCTTGCTGTCGCTGTGTGGGGTTGAAGTTAGTATGTCTTTCCTTGCTATACAAATATTAGATGGGGCTACAGAACTAAAATGTAACTGCTCCCTTAAGTAACAGAGCTTTTCCCGAACAACAACCCCAGTGCTTTCATGGAGCCTTCAGAATACCATGATTAGGACACCAAGAGAGCAGACCCTGAGGGTGCATTTGGCTGGATCTAGGTCTCAGCATTCCCAGAGGTGGTAGGCATTGTTTATTAACTGATGAGGACAGACTAGCTGTGAGACGACAAAAATCTATCTGGAAATCATCAGACATATCCTTCTAGGGCCATTGTTTCTTTCTTCTTTTAGAAAAACCTGACTTTTCCTTCAAAGGTCATCCAAAAATATTACCTCCTCTGTGAAGCCCTCCCTGATTTCTCCAAGCAAAAGTCTTTATTCCCTCTACACTCTCTATTTTTCTACCATGACTATAATATCAAATGGATTTTAATCAAATATCTGCTTATAAAATTCTGAAGAGTATAATCTTCAAAAGAGCTTTTTCAGTTATTTTCCTTGGACTGGGAACTATGTCTGATCAATTGTAGGCACTAAACTTCTATTGAATATTGGTATAATTTTCCTGCTTCTATCTAACTTCATAGGTTACAATAGGGAATATCAGGATTTTGACTAATAAAATAGGGAGAAATTATCTTTCCTACTACCTTTACAGAGGAAGGTTACAAATGGAGTGAAATATCTATTCACATAGACATTGTTTAAAATATTAAAATTGCTTCTGCCCCTAACAGTTACTCACTTAAGTAAAATGTTGCTATATCACATAATAATACCATATACATCGTGCTTATTGCATGCCAGATATAGTTATAAATACTTGCATGTTTTAATCCTCTAATTCCCCACCACTGCTTTGATGTAGTTTCTATTATTATCATGTCTATTTCGTCCTTTAGAAAATTGCAACACGGAGGGTTCAAGGGACCTTCCTAAGGTACTGAACAGCAGAGCTAGATTTAAAGTGGGCATCCAGTACAAGCCCTTAGCCACTGTCTCATTTCACCTTTCTCTTAGCTTAATGGAATGATGGGCAGGTGCTCCACTTCCCAATACTCACACTACAAGAGCTTCTAGCCCTTTATCTCATCACCACTGAAGTAGACCTCCTGAGAAACTCTCTAAATCTGCTCCTCAAACTCAGCAAATGTGGAAGAGACTCTAGAATTCCAAACCCAGCAAAGCAGGTTTTTGATCAACTCATGGAGGAAAATTCAGATATATCTCAGGAAAACAGGGACTTAAAAATACATATGAAGGCCAGGTGCAGTGGCTCACACCTGTAATCCCAGCACTTTGGGAGGCCGAGGTGGGTGGATCACCTGAGGTCAGGAGTTTGAGACCAGCCTGACCAACATGGAGAAACCCCGTATCTACTAAAAATACAAAACTAGGCGTGGTGGTGCATGCCTGTAATCCCAGCTACTCGGGAGGCTGAAGCAGAAGAATCGCTTGAACCTGGGAGGCAGAGGGTGCGGTGAGCTGAGATCCCGCCATTGCACTCCAGCCTGGGCAACAAGAGCAAAAAACTCCATCTCAAAAAACAAAACAAAACAAAAAAAAAAACAAAAACATATGAGAGAGAATGAAATGAAGAGACTTCCAGGGTGGATATGGCTGTGCCTGAAAGCTATTTTACTGAGAATAAAGTAGCTAAGGTAAGTCACTGTCTCCTTGAAGAATCTGTTGTGAGACTACAGTTGACACCAAGAAGCTTGAGTTTTGTTTGTGTTTCTGCAGCAAGTCGAACACATTTTTAAATTGCCGTTTGTTTGGTGGAAAAGATGTATAATCATAGAATACTAATGCTGGATGTGACCTTAGCTTTAGGTTGAACGGCTTCATCATAAAGAGTCTATGCCTAGAGGGACAATGTATCTTTTCATGTCCATTTAGGTTTTTATTTTTACAATAACAGCATGTGGTAGAAATTTACAGTATCTCTGGGCCTCACCATTTTGAAAACTTTGCAGTATGCAAATTAACTGCAACAATACTTCTTTTTTTTTTCTACTGAAATGGCCATTTGATGCATCTGCAATGAATTTGATGATTTTAATTAAATAAAGATTTATAAATATCAGGAGCAGATCCAGGGGGAGTAGAGGTCTCAGGTCTCCATGGAGCCAATGGGAGTGGGGTAGGGAGGGGCACAAGAGAGCTTTGCCTCAGCGTGACTGATACTTATCCCAGAAATATTGCTATAGTTCCATCTTTATAATCAGCCTTCTGAGATAATGTGAATTTCAAGATAAAAATATTCTATACCATCTGTGAGAGACGTGTTGTCCTTTAGAAATCTCAAGTGATATAGGCTTGCCTGTCAAATGAATGATATAAAGATGCCTAATTGGCACAGGAAAACTGTCCTTCTCGTAAATTTTCTCCCCTGGCTTGAGTACATATGCTCAGAACCCAGCCATATGTGTCTTCTGCCTTTCTCTGCCTTAGCAGTCCTTGAGACTTTGAGATTTCTGCTTGGATGGCGCATAGTTCCTGTTCCTTATCAAACTGGCAGCTGAGCCCCAGCTGCTGTCCCCTTCAAGCAAAACCAGAGCTGCTTGCATCGACTCACCCCTCTTCTCCGGCAAACCAGTCAGCCAGAGCTGATCAGGAGTTTCATACAGTGACATCAGGGGTGACGTTGCAATCACTGAGAAAGCAAAGCAGTAAGAATGGAGATGATTTTCTGCAGCACTAACAAAAAAAGAAGGAATGATGATGGGAAGTCTCCCCGTGCCAAAGCTAAAAATTTCAGTGATCAGAAGCAGCTTTCAAAAGGCATTGCCAGCATTCTGAGCCCTGGCTTCCTATACACTGGCAAAGACACATCCAGAATGGAAGTCTGAAATATTTACCTAGTTCTAGTCAATATACAACAGTTCTCCGAGAGGGGAAAAACCTAGAAAAATATTTCCCTCATACTTCACAGGGATGGGATGACCATATATATATGGTCATCCCATACAGTTTTTTAAAAAATAGAATCCAGCATTTAGACATGATGTGCATCAAAATTAAACTTCATCTCAGAATCATGTGGTGGTTCCCACCAACACCACCATGAAGACAATTGAGAGGTCATTTCTTGGAACTCCAAGAGTAGGAATATGAATACAATGACCCTAGAGATTATTTTATACAATATTCTGCAGTTCAGAATGTACAGTGACTTTCCCAAGGTTATAAAATTAAGATAATGGCAGAAATGAGAGGAGTCTTTATGTTTTATGACCTCAGCTCTGCGGGTTTGGACAATTTATTTCTACCTTATGGTCAAGCTGACAATCCAAAGCCAGAATATAATTGCTTCGAACAGAAATGACCATTGAATTACTGACATGTGTGTGCATAAACTGTATTTTATGCCATTTTAGACACAGGATACGAGAATTGCCTTCTCTAGGTACTCCTTAAAACCTTGTCTCATGTCCAAGAATCCCTGGGACTTGCCTTTTAGGATGTTTTCATGTTTTTTGGCCCTTTCAGAGACATTAGGAAATGTCTTCAACTCCCTAAGACGACAGATAAAAACCCCAGTGATTAACATTTGTAACACTGCCCAGTTCATGTCAAATGCACATATCAGAGAGGCACGCAGAGTTCATCATTCCAACAAAAATTGCCATAAATCAGTATATGCTGCGATGACGACTCACTCAGTAGGACCTCGATATCACTTAAAATGTGTAGTCTGATTGGCCAGAAAGTGGTGCCTGCAGAACAATCCACATGCATTGAGAATAAGGCTTAGAATTGATGTGGTCCTTTCTATTTTCAAAATCTCTCAGAATCTTGCATTATTTAGATTCAGGCTGAGCTCCAGCACTGACACCCCATGCTGAGCACTCTACTGGGAAGAATGCAAGCCAGTAATAATACACACGGGAGTTACGGGAGGTCCTGCATCCCAGCTCAGTCCAGGCCTCTGATTCCACTGGAATCTCTGCCAACTCCAAACCTACACTTTGATTAATTTATTTATTCCTTAAACACCAATTGAACTCTGATAGGTATAAGTCACTATTCTTGATGCTGGGGATTGAATGGTGCAAGAAAAATGAAAAAAATCATAGACAAAGTCTTTGACCTCGTGACACATGCTACATGGGAAGGGCAGGTAATAACCATTTAAACACCTAAATGACATCATTTTTGAGAGTGATAAGTGATGCAAAAAAAGAGAACTGAGTAATGGGGTAAAGCATGTTTGGCGAAGCTGGGAGAAGGCAGCCAGAGTTTTTACATACAGGAGTTGAGGAAGGCCACTTTGAGGAAGTGGCATTTAAGGTGGGGCCTACATGATTAGGAAAAGCCAGCCATATATAAGATCTGGGGAAGAGAGTTCCCACTGGGGGCCTTAAGAAGAAAAGGAGCTTGGAATGTCCCAGGTAAAGAAGGAGGGTGGCCGCCATGGCTGACTCAGAGAATGAAGACGCAGTAAACACTGGCCAATTTTTGGCAGCTGTCTTCCTAATCTTTAGAGAATTTCTCACCTTACATAGTCTGGTGGGAAGCAGAATGTGTCTCCTGATATAGAAACTAATAATTGTTTTGCTTTTGAAGCTTCTCTATGTCAGCGCCAAAAATCCTGGTGCACAGAAGGCCCTGAGCATGAGTCCTAGGCCAGACCAATTGGATATACTTTGAAACTGGAACTAGAAATATAAGGCAACAAGATCTCATTATGGTAGGGGCCACTAAGCATCTAAGCTAAGAGCATCTGCAAAGTAACCTCTGGTTTCCTGGGCATGGGGACAGCAGCATATATGTCCCCACAAAACAGAATCTATACACTATTTTCGGAACGAGTAGCTCTGTTTTATCCAATTTTCTCTGCCTGTTTCTTCAGCATTCCCAATAAGCGTATGAACACCCTAACGGCCCTTTCAAACATTTATTTGCTACTTGAACCATCTATAGTCGGTTCATTTGCTAGCAACTAAAACCTTTTTTAGATTGACATAAAAATTGGTTCCAGGGGTGGTCACACATAACAAATCATGGAGGGTATCTGGAATTGGTTAGAGCTGAAGGTAATAAACATCAGCTAGTCTTGGGGAATATGACCCTGGCACTTCATAGCAAGGAACGGTGAAGAAACTAATTTAATTATCACCCGTGGTCACCTAAAATGGAGTGCCCATTAAAAGCAAAGCATTGGAGAACTAAGCGGAATTGCACAAAGGGATGAGGGGATTCAAGGATTATGAATCTGGGGGACTGTTTCCAACAATGCTGGGAAAGCTAATGGAAAAAGACTTTCATGGCAAAGTTCCTAAATTCTCCAAAGAAGTTATAGACTGCTTGTCTGTGATTGTGCTATAGTTGTGTCTATATATATAGACACAACTATATATATATACACATATATATACAACTATATATATATACATATATATACACACACAACATATATATATATGTGTGTGTGTATGTGTCCAAAGAATCTCTCATTTCTTGCAGCATGAAGGTTAAGATATTTTTCTTTTTACTGCATCAGAAAGACTAGTTAATAGATTTTATGATTATATGCTAACTTAAATTTATAGTCTCATAAGGTCTTCCCTGAGAATTAACACATTTACTAAAAAAGTATGACTTTAAAAAATTGGAATGATATCTTTTTTTGTATTTAGAATACGTATGTATTTTGTTATAACCCCTTTTTTCTTTTGCATTTATATTTTTTTTCTTTTTTTATTATTATACTTTAAGTTTTAAGGTGCATGTGCACAATGTGCAGGTTTGTTACATATGTTTCCATGTGCCACGTTGGTGTGCTGCACCCATTAACTCGTCATTTAGCATTAGGCATATCTCCTAATGCTGTCCCTCCCCCCTCCCCCCACCCCAAAACAGTCCCTGGAGTGTGATGTTCCCCTTCCTGTGTCCATGTGTTCTCATTGTTCAATTCCCACCTATGAATGAGAACGTGCTGTGTTTGGTTTTTTGTCCTTGCGATACTTTGCTGAGAATGATGGTTTCCAGTTTCATCCATGTCCCTACAAAGGACATGAACTCATCATTTTTTATGGCTGCACAGTATTCCATAGTGTATATGTGCCACATTTTCTTAATCCAGTCTATCGTTGTTGGATATTTGGGTTGGTTCCAAGTCTTTGCTATTGTGAATAGTGCCGCAATAAACATACGTGTGCATGTGTCTTTATAGCAGCATGATTTATAGTCCTTTGGGTATATACCCAGTAATGGGATGGCTGGGTCAAATGGTATTTCTAGTTCTAGATCCCTGAGGAATCGCCACACTGACTTCCACAATGGTTGAACTAGTTTACAGTCCCACCAACAGTGTAAAAGTGTTCCTATTTCTCCACATCCTCTCCAGCACCTGTTGTTTCCTGACTTTTTAATGATGGCCATTCTAACTGGTGTGAGATGGTATCTCATTGTGGTTCTGATTTGCATTTCTCTGATGGCCAGTGATGATGAGCATTTTTTCATGTGTCTTTTGGCTGCATAAATGTCTTCTTTTGAAAAGTGTCTGTTCATGTCCTTCATCCACACTTTGATAGGGTTGTTTGTTTTTTTCTTGTAAATTTGTTTGAGTTCGTTGTAGATTCTGGATATTAGCCCTTTGTCAGATGAGTAGGTTGCAAAAATTTTCTCCCATTCTGTAGGTTGCCTGTTCACTCTGATGGTAGTTTCTTTTGCTGTGCAGAAGCTCTTTAGTTTAATTAGATCCCAGTTGTCAATTTTGGCTTTTGTTGCCATTGCTTTTGGTGTTTTAGACATGAAGTCCTTGCCCATGCCTATGTCCTGAATGGTATTGCCTAGGTTTTCTTCTAGGGTTTTTATGGTTTTAGGTCTAACATGTAAGTCTTTAATCCATCTTGAATTAATTTTTGTATAAGGTGTAAGGAAGGGATCCAGTTTCAGCTTTCTACATATGGCTAGCCAGTTTTCCCAGCACCATTTATTAAATAGGGAATCCTTTCCCCATTTCTTGTTTTTGTCAGGTTTGTCAAAGATCAGATAGTTGTAGATATGCGGCATCATTTCTGAGGGCTCTGTTCTGTTCCATTGATCTATGTCCCTGTTTTGGTACCAGTACTATGCTGTTTTGGTTACTGTAGCCTTGTAGTATAGTTTGAAGTCAGGGAGAGTGATGCCTCCAGCTTTGTTCTTTTGGCTTAGGATTGACTTGGCGATGCGGGCTCTTTTTTGGTTCCATACGAACTTTAAAGTAGTTTTTTCCAATTCTGTGAAGAAAGTCATTGGTAGCTTGATGGGGATGGCATTGAATCTCTAAATTACCTTGGGCAGTATGGCCATTTTCACGATATTGATTCTTCCAACCCATGAGCATGGAATTTTCTTCCATTTGTTTGTATCCTCTTTTATTTCATTGAGCAGTGGTTTGTAGTTCTCCCTGAAGAGGTCCTTCACGTCCCTTGTAATATGGATTCCTGGGTATTTTATTCTCTTTAAAGCAATTGTGAATGGGAGTTCACTCATGATTTGGCTCTCTGTTTGTCTGTTATTGGTGTACAAGAATGCTTGTGATTTTTGTACATTGATTTTGTATCCTGAGACTTTGCTGAATTTGCTTATCAGCTTAAGGAGATTTTGGGCTGAGACAATGGGGTTTTCTAGATATACAATCATGTTATCTGCAAACAGGGACAATTTGACTTCCTCTTTTCCTAATTGAATACCCTTTATTTCCTTCTCCTGCCTGATTGCCCTGGCCAGAACTTCCAACACTATGTTGAATAGGAGTGGTGAGAGAGGGCATCCCTGTCTTGTGCCAGTTTTCAAAGGGAATGCTTCCAGTTTTGGCCCATTCAGTATGATATTGGCTGTGGGTCTGTCATAGATAGCTCTTATTATTTTGAGATACGTCCCATCAATACCTAATTTATTGAGAGTTTTTAGCATAAAGCGTTGAATTTTGTCAAAGGCCTTTTCTGCACCTATTGAGATAATCATGTGGTTTTTGTCTTTGGTTCTGTTTATACGCTGAGTTACGTTTATTGATTTGCGTATGTTGAACCAGCATTACATCCCGGGGATGAAGCCCACTTGATCATGGTGGATAAGCTTTTTGATGTGCTGCTGGATTAGGTTTGCCAGTATTTTATTGAGGATTTTTGCATCAATGTTCATCAAGGATATTGGTCTGACATTCTCTTTTTTGGTTGTGTCTCTGCCAGGCTTTGGTATCAGGATGATGCTGACCTCATAAAATGTGTTAGGGAGAATTCCCTCTTTTTCTATTGATTGGAATAGTTTCAGAAGGAATGGTACCAGTTCCTCCTTGTACCTCTGGTAGAATGCAGCTGTGAATCCATCAGGTCCTGGACTCTTTTTGGTTGGTAAGCTATTGATTATTGCCACAATTTCAGAGCCTGTTATTGGTCTATTCAGAGATTCAACTTCTTCCTGGTTTAGTCTTGGGAGGGTGTATTTGTCGAGGAATTTACCCATTTCTTCTAGATTTTCTAGTTTATTTGCGTAGAGGAGTTTGTAGTATTCTCTGATGGTAGATTTTATTTCTGTGGGATCAGTGGTGATATCCCCTTTATCATTTTTTATTGCTTCTATTTGATTCTTCTCTCTTTTCTTCTTTATTAGTCTTGCTAGTGGTCTATCAATTTTGTTAATCTTTTCAAAAAACCAGCTCCTGGATTCATTAATTTTTTAAAGGGTTTTTTGTGTCTCTATTTCCTTCAGTTCTGCTCTGATTTTAGTTATTTCTTGCCTTCTGCTAGCTTGTGAATGTGTTTGCTCTTGCTTTTCTAGTTCTTTTAATGGTGATGTGATGGTGCCAATTTTGGATCTTTCCTGCTTTCTCTTGTGGGCATTTAGTGCTATAAATTTCCCTCTACACACTGCTTTGAATGTGTCCCAGAGATTCTGGTATGTTGTGTCTTTGTTCTCGTTGGTTTCAAAGAACATCTTTATTTTTGCCTTCATTTCATTATGTACCCAGTAGTCATTCAGGAGCAGGTTGTTCAGTTTCCATGTAGTTGAGCTGTTTTGAGTGAGTTTCTTAATCCTGAGTTCTAGTTTGATTGCACTGTGGTCTGAGAGACAGTTTGTTATAATTTCTGTTCTTCTACATTTGCTGAGGAGAGCTTTACTTCCAACTATGTGGTCAATTTTGGAATAGGTGTGGTGTGGTGCTGAAAAGAATGTATATTCTGTTGCTTTGGGGTGGAGAGTTCTGTAGATGTCTATTAGGTCTGCTTGGTGCAGAGCTGAGTTCAATTCCTGGGTATCCTTGTTAACTTTCTGTCTCATTGATCTGTCTAATGTTGACAGTGGGGTGTTAAAATCTCCCATTATTATTGTGTGGGAGTCTAAGTCTCTTTGTAGGTCACTCAGGACTTGCTTTATGAATCTGGGTGCTCCTGTATTGGGTGCATATATATTTATGATAGTTAGCTCTTCTTGTTGAATTGATCCCTTTACCATTATATAATGGCCTTCTTTGTCTCTTTTGATCTTTGTTGGTTTAAAGTCTATTTTATTGGAGACTAGGATTGCAACCCCTGCCTTTTTTTGTTTTCCATTTGCTTGGTAGATCTTCCTCCATCCCTTTATTTTGAGTCTATGTGTGTCTCTGCACATGAGATGGAAAACAGAGCAGAAAAACTGGAAACTCTAAAAAGCAGAGCACCTCTCCTCCTCCAAAGGAATGCAGTTCCTCACCAGCAATGGAACAAAGCTGGATGGAGAATGACTTTGACAAGTTGGGAGAAGACGGCTTCAGACGATCAAACTACTCTGAGCTACAGGAGGAAATTCAAACAATGGCAAATAAGTTAAAAACTTAAAAAAAAATTAGACAAATGTATAACTAAAATGACCAATGCAGAGAAGTGCTTAAAGAAGCTGATGGAGCTGAAAGCCAAGCTTCGAGAACTACGAGAAGACTACAGAAGCCTCAGTAGCCGATGTGATCAACTGGAAGAAAGGGTATTAGTGATGGAAGATGAAATGAATGAAATGAAATGAGAAGAGAAGTTTAGAGAAAAAAAGAAAAAAAAGAAATGAACAAAGCCTCCAAGAAATATGGGACTATGTGAAAAGACCAAACCTACGTCTGACTGGTGTACCTGAAAGTGACAGGGAGAATGGAACCAAGTTGGAAAACACTCTGCAAGATATTATCCAGGAGAACTTCCCCAATCTAGCAAGGCAGGCCAACATTCAGATTCAGGAAATACAGAGAA